>NC_051187.1:94740175-95043205 GCF_015220075.1 Falco rusticolus
TCAAACTATAGGGACCCATCCTGCAAGATCTGCCCAGGTCACAGGGACTATGTAATTAAATAGATATGAACAGAGCTACTCAGGCTCCTCTAGGTGTGCAAAAATAGCTCTTAGTTTTTAGTTTTCTTTTTCTTTTGTAAAAAGCTTGCTTGTTCCCTAACAATCATTATTTTTAGTTGCTTATTATTCATTCTAAAATACCTAAACCAACAAAGAATCAGAAGGATCTTAACAAAATTTACTTAAGATTTAATTCTAACAAAGTTCTGCCTACACACAAAAAAGTAACTGACAGTGAATGTTTGGTAACTTTGACATGAAAAAAAGGGGAGAGATAAAATGCTTTTATGCAAATTTGATTTCCCTATAATAATCTAGAACTATTCTGCTAGAAGGAATTATCTCCGCAGGCTGGCAGCTGCAGTAGGCAGTGAATTAAAAATGGCTCTGTATATGGGAAAATCTGTTCTATAATCAGTGCTATTCTTAGAGAGGACATCAATCTCACCAGCTCCCACGATGCTCTCTTTGAGTGAATGACATACCAGTATGATGTAGAAACTCCCATTACATCACTGACACTGATTTCCTAAGCACAAGGAATATACTACTAACATGCAGGGAAATTGTTTCAGGAGTGACTGTATGAGTTTGTATTTTCCCTTTAAAAAATCTGCAGCAATAAGTGACCTTATAAAAAAAAAATCAACAATGATTCATCCAACTGCACTTGAAATGAACTGCACATTCTCACTGCAAGGTTCCAGTTTCTGCTTGCTGTTTTTATACAATAAGCTCCGTTCCCAGGTCACAAGACATCAAGATAGCAGATACTGCATGAGTTTTCTTTGAACACTAAAAAGGCACATGCTGCAGGAAAGTATTTTAAGAAGTAAGCAACCATTGCAGCTCTACACATAAGATGTCACTGTTACTAATGATGCAGCAGTGTGACAAAAAAAAAAAAAAAAAAAAAAAAAACCCCAACACAACCCCACATGCATCTATGCCACATAGACTGTATTTCAGACTGAACTTGCATGCTCAATGTAGGACTCAGTCTCATTGTCAAATCAAAGGGAGTTATATTGTAAATAAATAACACCTCCTATGCACAAAACGATGATTCCCAGCTACATCTGACTCTAGCATTTCCTCAGTAATCTTTGTCCTCATGCTTCACACGTACAGTAATCCTTCTTCTGCTGTGTCACATGCACTGTAAACCATCTCGGCTTGAGTGATGGATTTGAAAATTAAACAACCTAGGGGGCTCACTGTTTTTAAAAATCATTTTATATATCATTTTAAAATAACTTTAGGTAACCTGACATGAATGCTAAGCCACTGGATCTATTAATTCAGGATTTACTCTCCTAAGTTACAGTTTTCCCTGAAAAACTGACTTGCAGAAATTTACAAATGGAGCTAAAAAAAAAAAAAAAAAAAAAATCGAAAAAATGCCATAACCTCTCCAATTCATGGGAGTCCTTCAGATATTCTTAGCTTTGACACCTGCAGAAGGCACAACAATTTCCAAAACAGAAGGTGCCTTTTTGTTGAGATGTCATTTCCTCAAAGACTGAAGTAAGACAGCACACCTTAACCAGAGAAAGAAAATTTGATGTTACTCATCAGCACTAAAAAAGGCTTTAAAAATCATGCCCCCTCCCCTTATATCATCAAATTGTGTTTGCATCACCTAAACACATCACCCTACTGAGAGTTATTCCACTGCTTTGTTCTGGGGGTTTGTCATTATGACAACCTGGGCTTTCTGCTGGTACAAGCACACATACCTCCACCCCTAACTCTCAGATGCCCGATGAGGTGGGGTTCCCTGTTGTATTGTGTAGGGATAATACTGAATGCACTGTGCTTCCCTGGGAACTCCAAACCTGACAACTCTGTGGGGTTAATCTTAAAGGCAGCTGCATCCATTTTCCTCATTTCTCTCCATGGATAAACTGCAAATTGCATTTGAAAACAAGTTATTTCTAACCTTTCAGCTGGCAGCCAGTATCTCGGTAAAAAAGGACATAATTTATGACACTGATGATGTGTGGCTGCTTTCCAGAGACTGTAAACCAGTTTCCAGCCTGCTTCCATGCTAATTTAACAATCAAAGAGTTTGACTATTTAAATAAATGTTAAACAAAATGCAAGAGTTTGAGTGAAGTTGGTCCCTGGATTGTTCTCTCACAGCTCGGTGGTTCCTAGCCACTCTGGCAACACATTAAGTAGCAGCTGTATTTTATTCCCCACACTTGGAAAGCTACACTCCTCTTTCCCTCTGATCCTTAGGTCTCTAAATCGCCAAAAAAGCCTTTGTGAAAGAGAGGAAGCGCCATGTCAGTCAGAAAGCATGGAGCAGGACTTACCCATGTGGAAGAAGTGAGAGTCTGAACCCAGATACGCAAAAATACAGCACAAGTAGTTAACAGTTTTCTAACTTCAGCTACTATCCACTGGATGTTAAGGGCTACATCTTTATTTCCAGACTGAAGAACTCCCTCTCTGTAGAAGCCCTCTCCTGATGAAAAGAAGGACAGACCCGGAGAAATTACTTTCTAAATATACAGACAGAGGGGCATCCACACCAAGACAGATTTTGTAGGTTATTGAGGTTATTCCTAAGCTTTTAATTTATGCAGTACTAATGGCCAACTTCTGTACTCATTTTTGTCACCGGGGGTACTTCTCAAATAAATTCTGGTCTAAATGCAGACATAAAAGCCTACTGCCAGTGCTGGCCCTGTGTTTCCTCCTTTATTTCTTAGTCTTGGCAGTTAGTTGCAGCTTAAACAACAGTCAAACCTGTATTTAGGGGGAGGGGGAAGTGGGGGGAGAGAGCGCTTCAGTGGGTGACTGAAGAGAGAAATTATAGCATATACTACCTAACCAACCTTCGTCTAAGAAGTTCTAGCAAAGATTTCATCCAGTTCTTCCAGTGGGGGGCTACAAAATAAAGGCATCCCTTTGCTGACAAATAAAATGGAGATCAGCAATCTGCTTGTTTTCCTGTGTATTAAGGTTTCAGTGGTTCAAAAACAGCAGACCACAGTTTTAGCCATCCAGCTAGAAGTGGCTTGCTGATGCCTCCCTCTCAACTATATGCTTGATGTTTACATTACATGAGGAAACGCTCAGTGATCCAGCTGCTGTTTGTCTCAAAGTTCATGACTGTACCAGCTAAAGTGGCACTAGACAAACTAAACTTACAAACCTTTGCCACCTACAGCTACTTCACACTCGCAGCCCAAAAAATGCAGGGGCGGCCGTTCCACGGTGGAGGAACAGTGACACCTAGTGCCCAGCGCCCCGCGGGCTCCGCGCACCAGCCAGCTGCGCGGGGACACCGCACATCTGGGCGCCAAGCGCCTGTCCTCCAGCACGGCACCGTTGCTCTACATAACTTCTGCTTGTGACATTCTGAATGGCTCACGTTCAGGGTGAAAGGAGAAGAAAGGAGGCGTTATCTCCATGCAAGCATCCGCAGAAATCCAGAGTGGCACAGTAAAGGCAGCCTGCATGCAAAAACGGGTCTTTGAACCAGGCAATTTACAGACACCCATGTTCCAACAGTGTAGCTGTATCTGGGTAAAATATCTTTAAAAACATAAAGGTTACAAAGGGACCTTGATATTTTATATTTGTATGAAGTGCTCAATCTATATTTCATGTTGGAAATGTCACCGGTCTTTGTGACTGAATTACACCCTTGGACTTTATGGAAGACTGCAGATTGCACCATTGTGTGTATGCCCAGGTCTCCAAAATTACAAGATGACAATAATTTGCCGGAAACCAGAAATCCTTTACGTTAAAGTAGAATCTTCCAATAAAATAATATACCTTTGAATAGGATCTGTACCACAGATAATTATGCTATATTTAAAAAGGTTAAGATATGATATGCACTCTTTTTAATTAAAGTTTAACATACATTAACATTTTGAGATGAAAACCTGCCATTCTGAGAACAGTTTTGAATTCTGCTTTGATTTCTTTTTTTTTTTTTTCCAGAGCACTGAAGCTATCATATAACTGAATAAAAAGGACTAACAATGTCAGATTCTTTGGTAATTAATTTTGTGTCCTACTGCAGATGTATGAAATTCTATCAGTATTATCTTGACAGGCATGTCAACTCTTCTGAAAAATTCCTATCCATTATTTTATAAGCTTTATTGCAATTTTGCATCTTTTTATTAGATACGCAAACGGTACAATACAAGCTGTACTTTATGAAATTAAACACAGTCTGAAGTTCATTATTGGTACTAGGAAATAAAAATAGCATTGTCAGTATAAAAGGAGCATAAACTCTAAGATAATTGGGTCAGGTTCTGAACAGTATCTTTATTGCATCAGATCTACAACACTCTATTGCCCAATTGCTACCTTCTTTGCAGCTTCACAATTCATACTATATGAATTGCAAGCGTCTAGGAGAGATATCATAACTCCCATAATATTGCCAAGGGAAAAAAAATCTGAGAACTTCAAGGAGTCAGGAAAATAAAAGAACAAAACACTCTTATCATTCGTAAATGATTAAGTAGGCATTCCTGCTATCCTAATACATGGTACTAGGTATTACGGCAATCTAATCAAAATTGGTCAGCAGGACTGAAGCATATCTTTAGCTTGATCGTTACAGTAAGAGAAAAATACAGTAACTCCTGAAAAGCTTGATCTGTCTCTGTATATTGCATTTTTCCCTTAAAATTGAACAATCTTGCCCTCTTTTTTTTTTTTTTTTTGTCTTAGTAATAACAGTAGAAACATCTTTTCCTTTCTTTTCTTTGTTCTCTACTTCAACAAAGATACTAGCAATTAGCAGAGAAGAGAAAGGGAGTAAAAACTTATAATTGCCAAACTAAAAGCCTATAGATGCACCAACTGATAGAGCTCAGAATTCATCATGGAAAAGAAACGCTATTTCTCTTAATAACCTCATATGTGAGAATAACGTATTTGACAAGTGATCTGCATGACCAGCCAATTTCTACTCTCTGGTACATCAGTGTGGATGAGGGAAAATCCAGACAAATACCTTTGACTAGCAGGCTCTCCATGGCCTTTTTCCCCATGAAATGAAGAACCTAAGTATACGCTTTAGCTTTAAGGTTCAAGCTGTACAGACAATTTCATTAGAGCCATCCCATCTAAACCTGTGCTGAATGGCCTTGTCAGAGGATTCCAGCATCAAGACCGAGGAGCAGAAATAAAACAAGACATATCTGGATGTCTCTGGGATTCTTAAGTGCTACCAGCACTATTTCCGTGCAAGCAAATGAAAGGTTGTAGGTGACAAACCTGATGCTACAAAAACAGATGGTTTGGATTGCCAGCACACAAAGACTACTTCATCCAGTGAAGCTACTCTCAAGTCAGAAAATTACATCTGAAAATAAAAATCAAGACACAGTGTCAGTTTTAGCACCCAACCCCATCTGAGTATGTCACAAATGCAAGGGAGATTTGCCATAAAAACATAACTTGAGTATCATCTCTCATCATTCAATACAATTTTTCAACTCTTTCAAAACTGCATTGAAAAATCTATATAATGTGTGCTTAGATTAATGAACTGTTTGAATCTGGATCAATATGCACTCAAAGATTTGAACTGTTGACACCTGCTGGATACAGCTATAAGAATGCTTCATTCAGCTTATAGCCAATCAGTACTTTGTAACGACAGGGGTTCCACTTAATAAACAAGCAATCTAATATATGACCTGTGTAGATTAATTTCCTGAGAGCAAGTAAATAATCTGGATTCAAAATTTCCATGATTATACATATAATTACAGTCTCACTTACCAATTAACACATTGATTTAAACCTTCTTGGGATTATGTACTTAAGTATAAAATAGGTGATTCAACCATCACTCAAATGCATCACTAAGCATCTCTTTAAGACGGCAAAATCATGAGCCGCAGCACAGTACGCATCTGATTTCTTTTGTGGAAGAAAAATGTATTATGGTAATAGAGATTATAAGAGATAAATCATAATTATGTGTACTATGGCTAGCTGGGGCTATTATGCAATAGCTGGGCCACACCAATAAGCATCATGAAACTGCTCTTCTTTTGTAGTGGGAGCAAAGCCTTTTATATACTGTAGTTCATTTAAGTCTCCCACTGTCCTTTACTTAATAATAAAGCTGAGTATGTGTTTGGACTTTTTTTTTTTTTTTAATTTCACACACACACACACACACACAGAGCAACTTGGCCATAGTTACCAGTTGTCTAATAAATATATAAACAGACAGAGACTTATGATGTTTTACTCTTACACTTTTAACAAGGGCAATAATTAATGCAGATTTATATTATACAGTAGTTCTTGACAAAATTGCCTGTTATAAACATTAATATAGCTTTCTATACAGCAGCACTGCAATACATGAAGACAAATGAAATCACTACACAACTCCCTTGCAGATCTTATTAAGTTAAAATATTAATTCAGGGTGCCAAATGAAAGTGAGAATGAGTATCCAAGAGACTATGCTAGTAAGGTATATTTCCTGTCACATTTTGTTTTTAATATTAAGACCTTTTTATCCACTGTTCAGCTGAGTATCTGTCATTTCACGCGTATACCTTGAGGGGAAAAAGAAGTCACATCTGGAAGCAAATCATTATGTTCTTCCATTTTTCCCTTATCTCTGTTTTGTGAGTAATCCTTTCACACAGCAAATTAGAATATATAACAAACAGCCAAATTTCAACACATCATATTGCTTGCAGTTTTAAAACTATAGAACAGAGATAAGTAACTTCCAGAACCAAATCTGAAAATGTGATAAACTAAATGTACAATAGAGTTATAGAACTACAAAAAATGAAATCACAGCTTTAAAATGCTTGATTTTCATACAGAGCTTTTGATACTATGCACATTTCATATGACTATCACTGAATCGCAAATAACTGATTGCTAAAAACAAGTCAAAACAATGTTTAAATCATTCTTTTCTATCTTAAGATACTTCCAAACAGTGCATCAGTAGTTAAAGTTGTAACATAATGCAAGATTTCCTATTACGTACTTTTTTTGCAATACACAAATAAATACTGCAGTAGATATAAGCACATTCTTCTAGAACATACACATATACAAAGCAGCCACAAAATTGTCCTCTGTGTCAACCACTGTAATCCAGCCTGGAGAGACTCAGAAGGTGTTGTCAGCAGCTGTTCAGTAAAATTGGAAACTGCAACCAGTAAAAAAACAATTCACAATAGCAATAATGTATAGTTTCCTCAGGCATTAACTATCAGATAATGACCAGTGGTAGCTTTAAACTATATATTATAGCTTAGGTATGGTATGATGCTCACAGCAGTTCCATAGCTAGGAAGTAAGTAATGCAATCTGGCCATAAACACTCACACTGTTACAAAGCTCACTTGAATGCATGGATTTCTCCCTCTCCAACGTTATCCCACCAGGCAGCTTTATAATGATCTAAAAAACACATACGTTGACTAGCAGTGCTGCACTGAAACAGAAAACATCACATCCAGTATGCTGAAACAATTTTTAAGACCACACACGTTGTATGAATGTTGGCACACTCACTCCCCATATGCCCTCAAAAGAAAGAATACCCCTTATACTGTACTCTTAACGTATTTCACTGTTCAGCCACTCTGCAGAATTCCTCACTACTGCTTCCCCAGCTCTACAACTGCCCGTAACTGCAGCCCCTCAAAAAGAGCACTTTACCTCAGTAAGGATCTGATCCACTTCTAATAAAAACTGTGAGACACTGGGTCTTTCCCACTTCTAATAAAGACTGTGAGACACTGGGTCTTTCCACTGACTGAAAAGGTTAATACATCAACACTGAAGCACCTGTAAAGGCCCTAATTGGATGAACTGAGCATGAACAAATCTCCTGGTTACTATCACAGGAGCCAAAAAGAGTTAAAAAAAAAAAAAAAAAAAAAAAGATATTACACTACTTTGGACACTGGCCTGAAATCGAAGAGGTCCAGATTGAATTTCCTAGCTCTGCCAGACAGTACTATGCCTACAGCCGTGCCACTCTCTGCAGAGATAATCAGGCCAATTCTGAACTGTAAAGTCCCATACATCCACCTGGTGTAATTAGTACGCTGAACAACACTAAGCTGCCTCCACAAGTGAGCACCAGCCCAGACATGTCAGCAAGCATTTCAGCATGCCATGCAGACATATTCAACCCACGACATCAATCTATTCTGTCCACACCAATAGAACAGAAACATCATAAATACACATGCCCTGGTATTTGGGAGGACCTCAGCTACCAGGAGTTTAAAATACCTACGTAAGCTCAGAGGCACAAAATTTGAGTTAAAGCAGGGTAAGTGCAAATTCCTAGAAAAACAAATTCTTCAGAGCACAGATTCACAAGGCCTGTAAGCACAGAGTGGAGCAGCAAATCCCGATTTTGCCAACTTAAAAGTCAGGATGAGCACTCAACTTACTGAAAACACATCCCTATGCAGGGGATTCAGCACATTTCTAGATCCTTCCCATAAACTCTCCAACCCTTAATGGTTAACAAAGGAAAACAGAAGGCTCAGCTCTCTTCTCTACCTATAGGCACAAGTTTCACCTGCAAAATAATTATTTATTCTGATAGCTGGTCACCTTAGCCACCCTGCTGCAAATTTCTAAAAACAAAAAAGACCTTCCTAAAATGAAAGTTTTAGGGCTTGCAATACAGTTGTGCCTCAGTAACAGTGTAAAGACAGGGGGAAAGGGACTCAGCTAGATTTTTGCACATTCAGACCAACAAAAAAAACTTTTTCTAAGATCCTGAATTAGTCAGACCTGTAAGACCTTTAGTTCTTCTGATACAAATTAGGGGACAGCAGATCAGCCACCAAAGAGAGAAATCTTTTGCATTCATTACAACAGGTTTTAAGTAAGTATGGGCAAATATTAACCATGCAGCCAGAATCTCTTAACTCTGAACAAGACAACAGAAGACACAGGACAGAGGAGTCTCCCCACCAATGTGAGTAACTGTCCTCCATCTTCCAGGCATTACATCTGAACATCTTTGGTGATAAGGAACAAAAGACATTCACGGAGAAGCAAAATATAACTGACATTTTTGTTTACATCTGTAAGACCAAGACATAAAGGTCCTTATTATCATTGTTTTGCATTCTCTTGAATGGAAGATGTCTTCAACAGCTTTAAGAACTCAAACAGACAACAGCACATTTTTGAATCTGCTATATCAATACAGTCATTGTAAAGAGACAGCTCTCTTCACTTTGAAGCTAAAACACCATGTTGAGGAACAGAGGCCAAGCATTAAGGCAACAAGGAAGAAGAACGCTTTAGATTATTGAGGCTGTAATCTTTCACTCCACTCTTCTCCTCAGACAACAGATGCTCTTGTCATCAGGTGCCAAGCAGCATTACCTCCACACACCACCATTAGCTCTCCTGGTCCACAGCATGTAAGTGTTCAAGTAGCAACCCAGTCCTGAAATAAGCCACTGCCTCCCCTCTGCTAGGCTCCAGCAAGAAGTGTAATGCTCTTCTCTAGGGCTTCTGTACATGCTGAGGAGAGCAGGAAATAGCTAGTTTGACATAAACCGAGAATCAAGTTATGTTCATGTAGTTCTTCAGACAGATAATGTCTCAAGGTGACAGGGATAAATGACTGGTCAAGATTTCTTAAAAAATGAAAACTTAAAATGAGAGAGACTACCAGCCGTAATGCTGTGCAATAGCTACCGAGTAATCAATCTTCCAGTAACCCTCCTTGTTTACCCTATAAATCCTTATTCCATATTTAAAAGTCTCCAGTTACTGAATTCCATGGAGATCTGTGATTCCTCAAGATTATACTCCTCTCAAGATGCCAAGAACTGGACAAATGACTTAGATGTATGTTGTTCAACTGTGCGCTGTTCCTGAAGGACACCCCTTGCATTTATACTCCCTGCTTATCTCACACAGACTGATAATCTTGCACACCTTAATGGTTACTACTTTGTGAATGCTCAATGTTTGCTTTTTTTGTGGCTTCCACTGTCTGAACTTCCCCTCATTTTCAGCTGCGCTCTCTGAACAGGGGAAACCAACAACCAGCAGCCATTTACTCTCTCCATTGTTATTTACAAGATGTGGCTGCACAACTTCAGAATTTTGTTTCTATTGGCCCAGCAGTATGGCTTTATAAATGGCCCCATAAGGTTGTCTGCTCTATGAGTATTTTAATAGAGTGCTCCCGGAATGCTCAGAGTCTTAATCACAACCAACTTGACAAATAATGGGCCACACTGTCAAAACAACTCATCTCCCATTTGGGTACATATGTGGGAATAAAAGTAGCTGCTGGATGCTAAATGCTTTTGCAAATCCAGCCATTTAATTTAGGTGCCCAAATGGGAGCTGAGCTCTTTTAAAACCTGGCCAAATATATTCTTGAAAGGAAGAAATACAGTGAAGCTGTGTAAAGTTCATCCTTTCTTCCAGAAGGAAAGGTCTGGCTTCTGCATGCCTATGAATTTATGAGGAAAAATCCTTTCTCACCATCTGTGATTACAGGTCATGAACATTTCCAAAGCTCACACTGATACTTCTAACTACCTCTTTACAAGAATTACAGAATTACCTATTCAAATATAATCAAATAGAATGGCACAGTCAGTCTACAAAGTACACGTACAAATATACAAGCCACATTTGCACTAAAACTTCTCTTAACATTTCTCTCGCCTGCTTCTGGGGCTTTTTACATCCCTCAGGCCTTCCACACAATACTGTAATGCTTAACTTTTTTTTTTTTCCCACACCACTTATCATAAACCAGTTCAAAATGGTAAGCGTAGTAAGAGACAAATAAGGAAACAAGGAAATTACAACAGAGAAAAGCAGAATGCCTCAGTGGTGAAAAATGCAAGCAAAATGAGTCATTGCTCTAGCTGCTGGACCACATAGCCCACTTCTCCAAAAATGTAGTCATTAAAAAGGCTTTTGACAGCTGACAAACAGAATTCAGTGTGCCCAACAGTTTTACCAAAATTTCTGTATACATAAAACTTACTTATCCAATATAAAGCATCAGTAGTTCAAACCACAGCTCATATATACCTTACCATTTTGTTCTCCTACTGTTACAGGAAATCATGGGGGGGTTCTTGTTCTGGATTATTCCAGATTATTCCCATAAACCGAGTCTCTAAGGAACAATCAATTAATTTCCCATTTTGTTTTTTGAAACAAGATGCCAAGTTTCAGTACGATTTGGAACGTAACACTGTTCTCGTTATAAACCGGAAGCAATTTCACCAGTCAGGATAACTTCTAAAGTTGAGCAAGCCAGTGGGGTGCTTCAGATGCAGCCAGAGCAGGAGGAAAGCTACCAAAAAAATGTGTTGTATGAAATAAGGAAGCTAAAAAGGAGAAGGACTCTAGTAGCAAAGAACATTCCTATGCTGGATCAGGCAGCCAATTTGTTCCCTTAAAAGCATGTATTAATACTTTTTGTGTATTTGCAAAAAGTATGTTCGCTCCCACAGCCTTCTTCACAATCATCTTACAGTCTCTTCTTACATCAACTACAGTTACCACCTATTTCTGAGCACATGGCTGACTCCTCAGATGACCCAAATTCTATTGCTGATATTCAAGAAGCTGTTAATTCTTTTCGTCTGGCAAAGCCCCAGTTCCCAAACAGCTTCCTACTGATTATTGTAACACCTCTATTGACAAAACGACACAGAAGAAGTTAGCTTGCATAACGACTCCTCAACCCACCCAGCCAGGCACCTATCCTCCGGCACAGCCCTGATGCACAGCATGGCCAGTCACGTGCCAATACAGTGGAACGCCAGAAATGCTGAGTACATCTCCACTCCAAATGTTACAGTAGCCTCATGGCATTGCTTATAATTCCAGGTACAGAAATAATTAAAAGAGCTTCCTACATTATTAATACTTTTAAAAATTAAATTAATTTAATGAGAAAGCTCATCTGAATCTGAGTTTCTTGGAATTGTTTTTGTTTTATTTTGTAGTAAACATCTGGCAATAACCTAAATATTAGTAATCTCCCAGTGGGAAGAGACAGGACTTAATTGCTGCTCTGCTACCATGGAATGCATTTCCATAGGATTGTTTTTCACTGTACAGCAGTTTCTCATCAAAAAATTCTGCTGCATGCCAGTCATTGCTACTGGTATCAGTTGTTCCATCCACAGGGGACAGACAGCTCAAAGGACTACTGAGACCTTTGACTTCCCGGTCAGTAGTTCTGCAAACAGGGCCAGGCAGCTAAAAATCATCTTTAAGTCGATCTGATCTGTCTTTCTGTCCTGTTTTTTTTTTGTAAAATGTCATCAGTATTTGAGAGAGAATGGAGGTTTCAAATTGGCTTTTGAAACAGACAATCTACGGATTGAATACAGTCTCTAATTTCTCACAGCAGTTCCCCCAGAAGAACAATTTAAAACCAAGGAGAAACCACAGTACTACTTCCCCAACAGCTGCTGTATGGACACAGACTTTATAAGTAATCCCATTTAACTCTTGTAGTTCCAAAATTACGGGAGGAAAAAAAAAAAAAAAACTATGTATGGATGATGACATATCATCATCTGCTGTAGCAGATTCAGAAGGTTCTTGCTTCTTCTGCCCCCTAGCATAGAGCTTTTGTGGCAATGGGGTCTTTTGGCAAAAATCCTCTGATACACTGAAGTTAGGAAAGTGTAAATGAATGTAACCACTGCCTCTGCCGGAAGGCTGAACAACTAGAAAACTGCTTGGTGCTGAAATTTTGGACTTGGCATTCAAATAAAATCTCCACAAGAAGCATTTTTTCCACTAAATCACAAACCAAGCCATTTTAAAATAAGCATTTGAAATTAACTCTGAGTCCCTGTTGTCAACTCAGTCAATACCCCAAGTCCCTGTTGTCAACTCAGTCAATACCCCAATATTTGGTGTGTTTCTTAAAGCCACAGCTTTGTAACAAAAAAGTAGAAAATTAATTTCACAGGTAGGTTTCAATTAGCCTTAGTTTTTAATTGTCATTGAAGTTGCAAGCTTTCGAATGCCCCTTACTGCCAAAAATCTAATGACCTCTCCTTCTGCAGAAAGAGGAACACGGCTTTTGTAGAAGGAAACATGCCTCTCATACATTAAGCGTTCTCTGAAGAAATCACTGAGCATGCAGGCATGAGAGATGATTGTGATAAGGTCTACTTGAATTGAAGAAAATTCCCTCATTGACACTGCTATGGATAAAGATTGGAAGCGACCTGATGGTGGGGCAGAGACAAGGTAGAAGTAAAAGTTTAGTTTTTTCAAAGGGATTCAGTGAAATCCTGCAGGGACCTATTCTAGATCCATAGCCGTTGCTGTCCAACGTATTACCAAATGATCCAGGAAAAGGCTGAAGTGACCCTTATTTTGCAGTGAACCATCAAGGTTTGTAGATGTCACCAAGTTATTCAAGCAAGTAAAAAGAAAAGCTATTTGACAAGAATTATATATGACTAACATCATCATGACAAAATGGCAGATGAAATCCTTTCTTAATAATGGCTTAAAACAACTCTACATGATATACACATGGATGGGATCTGAAATAGCTGACACCATGCATGTAAAATTTTGGGGTTATAGTAGAAACCTTTATGAAATCTAAGCTCAGTACTCAGCACTAGTCAAACATGCAAACACAATCTTAAAAAATTTGGGGAAAGAAAAAAATAAAAGAACATTATGTCACAACCTGAGAGGTTCATCTGCACCTTGAACACTCTGCACAGACAGATACAGACAAGACCAAAAACCAAGGAAGGACAAGCAGCTTGATGAAAAGCATGGAACTGCTGCCATGTAAGAAATTGGTTAAAAAGATTAGGGATCTTCAGCCTGGTAAAGAAGTAACTGGACAGTTTATGATAAATGCCATAGATGTCTATAAAATCACAAGTAAAGAAGTAAATAAAGCATGATTTTTCAGCATTACCTCCAAAACAGAGATAATCAAATGAAATTAGCAGGTGGAAGGCTCAGAAACAGGTTTTTTTTCCTACAAGACATAGCCAAGCTGTGTCATCCATTGCCAGAAATGAGGTTTATGCCAAAAATGTTCATGGGTTAAAAGTTCAATTGGACCAACACACCGGGGGGGGGGGGGCAAACAAACAAACAAACAAAAAAAAAAACAACCAACAAAAAGCATGCAGAACTATTCAATTTAAAAAAAACCTACAGTTAAGGAAGTCCCACACAACTGGAAATCAGCATTTACAGGTGAAGTACCAGAATGAGTTTTTACACTCCTTCCACCAGTGACCTTTGCCATGTGTTATCAGCTGAAACAAGATACTGGCTACAAAAAGCTCTAGCTGAAGCCTTCATGGTCTTCCCTATGTCTCTTACTGAAGGAGTACATTTCACAGAAATAGACACCCTCTTGCAAACTCCTGCAATTCAACTAGCACCCCATCATACATGTCAATACCATACCCGTTCTAGCTACTTCACCCTCTGATCAATACCATAGCTAAGTTCCACTGAACAGGCAGAGCTGCTGGAAGAAAAAGCAGAGAAGAGGCACGACAGAAGTAATTTCATTCTTTCCTTACTGGCAGTATTACATAAACATAACATGAAATAGCTGCTTTTCCTAGGGGTTTTCCTTCCTCTTCCCACTCTACACCCTTTGACTATGAAAACACTGCAAATAAGATTAAACTTCCCTTCTACGGCAACAGTACATTTGCAGTACTTAGGATGTGATGTGATAGAAGTTCAGTTAGTGTCAGATTCAGTGCAGGTGTCGTTTTTCTTTAGATTACAGTATTGCAGCCTTCTCCCTCAAAATCCTTACGGCAAGATTTTGAAATGACATCACAGGTTGCAAAAGCAGAAGAAACTTCTCATAAATTTCTACTACCCAGGCACTATAATAAGAGCTTTTTTTGCCATCTACCTCATTTCTTTGCCAATGGAATGCAGAATCATCGTTAGTCTTTCCAGCATGCAGCAAATTAAGTTCCAGTGAATTGTCTCTTCCAGTTTCAGGTGTGTGCAGATAAGCTGTTTTCCCTTGCAGTCCTCCTAAGGGGCATACTTACCTTTTTACTGAACAGCTACAATCGGTGCAGATTTTAAGAACTTCTGCCAGAAGATGCACAATATTAGTGCCATTTTAAAGAACACTATTTAATCACCAGATATCAGGGCAGTGCAGAGGTGGTGCATAGGAATTAGTTATTAAAAAACACGGTCTTACACTAACATACCCTGATGGAGGCTGACTTTGGGCTTTTCCTTAAATACAAACTCAGCATTCAAAGGTGCTTTGTATCACTGTAAGTCTAGATATTAGTGGCATATAAGACATATCGGACAGCTTTTTGTTGCTCACAAGACACAGAAGCATATTCTCCATGCACCTGCTGACAAAAGAAATCTTACACTGACTGGGGAGGGGCAGGCAGGTAATAAATATGTATTTGTAAATTAGATCTCAAGATCTTTATACAAGGCTGTATAAACCTTTATTCTGACTCTGCACAGCTACTTGTCTGTTACCTTTGTGACTCCGAAACTCAACACTATTCCTTCTGTGATCTCAAAGTGGTAAAAGACATCACAACCCACCTGGCTCTATACTGTCAGTGCACCTTCATCTCTCATTCCCCTCAGCATCCTATATGGGTAGCATACAGCAAACCTTCACAACTGCTTCTGGTATTTCCCAATATTGTATAAAGTGACAAAGAGAAGCTTTTCCTAGTACGTCAGGCTCAGGATACATTTTTTACAACTATCAGAAGTGATTCAGGAATCTAAAAAGGCTTTCCAATAGTGGCTTAGACTTCCAGGAGCTTAACTCTCATGAGAAATAAAGTGAGACTGGCGGGTCCCAAAACTCCTAGACATTTTTGACAACACGGCCATTTCTCCAGGTATCACCTCTCTTCATTGTCTTCATGTATTTTTCGTCTGTTCATTCTCCTTCTTTCTGCTATTCTCTTGTTTAACCAACATAATCATCTCTTCATGCTTTTAAGGGAGACTCATCTCTTCACACATTTACCCTTTCCTGTATAACACCTTGAAACCTGTGTATATACCAAAAAGGAAAGATGATATTTTGGGTTCAAAGGCTTCCTCCTCCACTGCAATAATATTCTAGAAGCCATTGTTATGTTGGGCCTAGAGGAGTGAAGGAGAAAGATTCATGGAGTGGTAATTCACATTCCCAGCTCACAAGTTACACGCTATCTTAATCTCAGTGCTCTGACGACACGGGAAGACATGCTCCCTCTGCCTGAAAGCCTCGTGCTGCACACGGGATCCACCTCACGGATGAATGCCAGCTGTAATGCCACAGTTATCTTCCCCCCTTCGCTGCAGTAGGACAGAGCACATTTACGTTACTGTGAAGAACTTGGAGGCAGAGGCTGCAAAGGGATACACTGGTCCAGCAGTATGGTAGCTATGCTGGCTGCACCCCACTTGCTTTGAATCTCCACAGAGACCCCAGGCTGGCTCCACTTCCATACTATTTCAAGAACTGCCACACTTTGCTCTCACTACACTTCAATTTTTAAGGGCAGCAGAACACAATAAAGCACAAGGCTATTATCCCCAGGTCGTTGCAAAGCCCAGCAATCTCCAAACAATCACGGGTTCAGATAATAGAGGCCCATTTCTGCAGGCTATAAAAGTATGAAGGAGGGGTCTCCTGAGCCAGCACACAACTCACAGCCAGTTGGCAAACTCTCCTAGTCACTGACAGACAGATTCTTTCCCTGAGGCCAGCTGGCTCAAAAGGAGGCAACAACAGTGGCACTCCAGGGCTTCAACACGGACAATCGTGTAAGGGAGAGATGGAAAAGACCTTGCAGGTCACCAAGTTCATTTATCTGCCAATGCAGGGAAAGATTTATGTGCTAAGAGTATAACCAGTACACCAACACTTGAAGACTTGTATTTTCACATCAAACCTTAGTGATCAGCTCTGACATTTAGGTAACTGAGGCATCTAGGCTAGACAGATTCAGATCACCAAGGTCTGACTCATCAGAATATGGAAATAAGCATCACCTCCAAATTAATACACCAATCAGGCATCACCTAATTGAGCACTTTGCTTAGTTCAGAAGGAAATTACAAAGCAGAAGATCATCAAGAGACTTAAGTGGAGAGATCTTTTTCCAACAAAACAGAAAATAAACAGAAGGCAGAATACAGCATCTAAGATAGTATAGTGCTACATCACTACAAAGACTTGATGTTTATGCTCACAATGCTACTGCCAAGCACCATTTGCTCAGATTATAATGCCCTCTATCCACATATTTTGTCTCTAATGCCTAGGAAAAGTTTGATCTGTTTTCACTGCCACATAGTACTTGCCACTTCTTCAAAGAGACATAGGTTTCAGCCTTCTCTGGACTGTCTTACCAGCTTCTGCTTTGCTGGTTCAATCATCTCCTGCACCAAATAATACTGTTCATAACAGTACTGAGGTACCTCAGTTACATATACTGAAATAATTCTTCTGTCTGTATACTCTCCTTTGGCATTCAAAAAGGCAACTGATTTTAGGATTAGGGCACACGTCGGAATGCATGGTGATGCTCCCATGTTACACAGACCATGCCTGTAATGGGATATTTAAAACTGACAGACTACAATTCTGACCCCTCAAATATGGCCAACTTCTGTTTTTCTCAGCCTAAAAGGCTAAGTTGTCCTTCCTCCCTAACATACGCTTTATCACCTGTTGTTCTGCCGGGGAGTTACTGCCCTGCTGCTCCCAAGAGCTGCCCATTGACACATTTACAGTACTGCTGTAATGGGCATTCCTCTGAACTTGCATCCCTTGTGCAGAAAGTACAGCCTCTTCTCACAAGTTCACTGTACCCCCAGGGAAAAAAAAAAAAAAAAAAAAAAGAAAAAAAAAAAGAGACGTCAGATTCACAAAAAGTGGTGTGTATTAGAGGCAATTCCATGACTTTTTTAAGAGCATCAAAGGGACACAATCAGGAAACAGGGACAGTGATGCTGCCAAGATGTCATGATCAGCAAAAACAAAAGTCAAACGCCAGTCAAGCACTGCTTCTCAAAGAAGAAACATCAACTGGTTACAAAATCAACTGGATTATAAAATAAGCTAGCTCGTGGTTCTACCCTCTACTATCTTCAGACTGTGCTTTTCAGCAGAAAGGCCGTTGCATTTGCAGCTGGATGCACAGGTAACATGGAGAATTGTTAAGGAGAATTCTTAGGCACAGACTCTTTGAAGCAGCACAAAGTGGTCCATGCAAACTACTGCATTTAACAACACAGCAACAGAGAGATCTGCACAGAACTGAGCACTGGCAGTATGCCTCCACCTTCATAAACACTACCCAGGCTATACCAGTTCCTCCTGCAAAGGGATGCCTTGGAGTCTGCAGATACAGAGTGAGTAACTTGTAAGATAAGGAAAAATTACAAAGATTCACTATCCATGCTATATTCCCTTCTACTGTTTATTGCATTCAGATCACAGGGAGGCTGTCGAACAAGTCCCTGTCATACTATTGTGAGCTGTGCCCTTCCTGCCACCCATACTATTTGTTCATAGGTTCCACATGAAGGGCTAGTTTACATATATATTCCTGCTCCCACAGAAGAGAACAACATTGTATCTGCACATGAAGCTTTTCCTCTTCAAAAGTTTAAAGCCGGGAAAGGACATGATAAACAGCAGTAAATATTAGTGGCAAGATCAGAACTAAATGGCAGCAGTACCCCCTCTAAAATTACAAACTTGATCTTACAAAAGAAAGTCAGATTGCATTCATTCTTTTTAAAAGTGGTGTACCACACACTTAGAATAAAAATGCAAGCAATCTTTTGTAGAGCCACTGGTCTTATCACAAAGAAAATAATATATCATCATTCCTCATATTAAAAAATAAAATCATTTGCAGGTATTTCTTCACTATTCAGGGCTACCAGCTCTTCTTTGAGAAGTTTAATATAACCCGAGACAAACCTCAGGAGTCCAATCTGAATCAAGCGTCCTGTGTGCAGCAACTCTTAACGCTATAGAGTGAAACCACTACACACATCAGCAAAACTTGCTGTACATCTCAGTCAGGGCACTGCCTTTCAAACTTTATGACGTTTTCCAGAAATTCCTGAACACTATCAACTGGGTTCTCCCACTTCACCCAGATCATAAAGAAAGAATGGTTCTCACTGAAATTTCTCACTTCTAAGCCCCTGTTTAGTGAACATGACAAAAGAAATTAAAAAGCTGCACTTTTAAAAGCTATAGTACCTTCATCTACAGAAACAAGCTGTGCTCAAAAACTGCTTAGGTTATATCATTTCCAAACCACCCACAAGCTCCATGGAATTTGATACAGCAGATATGCATAATACTTGCTGCACTTGAGACTGCTATAGGAGATATGCCTGCTGAATCAGCCTTCAAAAGCCAGACTAATCATAAGCCTTGGGTAGCACGAAACTGTTCTCATGAGAGCACAACGAATTGAGTGTGCACAAGGAAGTCTGCTTCACTAATGGATCCAAGGTATAAGGCTTCGCAAAATCACCAGAAGATGATCCATGTGAGGACAGTGGAAGAACTTTGGGTAGGCAGGAAAGGCAAATCAACTGACAGCAGAATAATCTTCTCAGCTGGACAAGGCACAGGGAGCAGCTGCTCCATCAACCACCCCACTGAACTCATTTCCCAGCAGTGGTTAGAGAAGCAGTTCTGTGAGTCAAAATTTTATAGGCATCAGCAGCAGAAGAAATCTGGCTGTTCCTCTTTCAATAGCAAAACAAGCAGGAGGAGAATGGTACACGGCTACAGTACTGAAATCAAGCATTTGAAGACCTGGACACCAGAGCATCCCTTTTGCCAACTTGCAAACTGCTTCACCTGCCGACATGCAAGCCCATATTTCAAATCACTTGGTATGGTGGGAAGTGTTACGAAGTCAGAAAACCAGACTGTGATCATTAACAAAGACCCTTCTGTAACTTCAGAGAGTGTTTCTGCCAACACTCCCAGCATGTAGTCAGGTAGTGGTAACAATCAGCTGTTAATCTCTCACATGCTGGTTATAGCGTGTCTTAAGGTAAACATGCCTACCTGGCACAACAGTTCCCAGTTCAACTACTCGCTATGATGAAGCCATTTGCTATCACACCGGTAAAGACAAAATTTATGTCACCTTCACCCATCTGGAAGCAATGCATTTAAACAAGCGCATTAAAATTCAACCACTGGCTGAAGGTCGATCACCCTATGGACACATCTCTTTTTTTATTTAGGCTACTAAGGGAGCCTAAACAACTCCGTACAGACTACTGGTCAATGATGCCTAAGATGCATTCCACCTCAAGTAGACACACTTCATCAAATTCAGCTGCCTAAAAAGCCCTCCAACAGGAACACAAAAACTTTTCATTTTCCAGGGTATGTTTTACATGCACAGACATATCCAATATAACACTTTCACAATGTTTTGGGGAAAACCAGGGACAGCTGTATGAGTGCTTATTGATGTGACATGAGGGTGTAGCAAAAGAATTCAGCAAGTTTCCTAAACAATGTACTGATTCAAATGGTCCCAACAGAAATTAACCATCCAATATTGTGTAAAAGACAAAAGCATCTTCTGATACAGACCAAATAAAAAGCACTACACTTCCTCTCCTCTAGACAAAAGCCAAAAGAAGCCAGAAACAATGGTGGATGTGCAAAAGCAAACAGCGGATTTGCATCTTTTTTCTTTCTCATGTATGAAGGAGGATTAAATACTTTTCTTCTGATTAAGTTTTATTTATCCAACAAAAATTCAGATTTACCACCAAGACTGACATTTCCCAGCTGCTTACAATAAACAACTATGTTTTATTTCAATATATTTTTGTCTATTTTGATGAGCACCTTGTTTACCTGTTAAAGCTTTGCATCTCACCTTATACTACTCTCAAACACCAGGTATGAGCACAACACACTCCAGAACTGTCACATGGAAGCCTGGGGCTTGCCTGTCAAAGGTAGCCTGGTAGAATGCTAACACACCCGCTGCTCTCCAGCAAACAGGCGACGCCTGTGTTCCCTAGTTCCACTGGCTGTGAACGCACTAGCTATACAGCATGCTGCTCTGGTCAGGATGGCAGCCAAAGGCCCGATGTCCCAGATCATACACATATACCTACGCAAGGACTTCACTCTCTCACTGTCAAGTTTCTCCTGCTGGAGACATGGGACACCTTCTTACTTTGCTACGAAGGAAAATGAAACCAGACCATACGTTTTTTTCCTTTGAAAATTATTCTAGTTTATCATCATGCTCCACCACTGTATTACTGGCAATAATCGTACAAGCTTTGAGGCCATCATATAGAAACCAGACACAACTGTCACAGCTCCTGTGTAAGGAACAGTACACAGCTTCATTGCTCCAGGGACAGATTTCTTAAGACTCCAGCTCTTCCTTACTCCACAGGAAACAAACATGCATTGATATGAGGAGCAACACTAAAGACCTCTCCTTTGTACTGTCAGGTGCGAGAGCTGGCAAATCCATTTTTCTCAGTATCCATATTTGCTCAATAAGATGGCAGTGTGCAGAGTGGCTTCTTCTCTCCATTCTGCTTCTCCATCCTGTCACACATACAGCCCAAAAAATCGTTCTGTCTTCCCCCTCTGCTTGCAAAGAGCAAGTTACAAGATTACTTTCATTTTTTGTCTCCTTATAGATACACTGAATAGATGGCTTCCCATCATGGCCCTGCATGTTTATTCTAGTAAATTATTCAACTTATTCTGTGTGGGGCAAATTAATTTCTACAGCAATCCAGCTGCTACTCCATCTACAGCACATATACTTGCTGGAACAGATGAATTCTGCCATGCAACGTCATCTCTGGTTTTCTTCAGCATCTGCACAGAATTTTTATTCAGATAAAACTACTATTATCCCCTTGACTCCCCCACTCCCTGCCACAACTGATGTTTCTTGGACATATTATTGTGCTTATTCTTGGGAGTAAAAAAATTTTCAAAAAAGTTGATAAATTCTGTGAATCTAAAACCCACATTTTCCAGATCTTCTCCACTTGATTTGCTTATACCTAATTTTCACAGATATTCACTGTTAAACTTCCAAACACATAGGTTGCAATACAGCAAATCCTAAAAGAGAATGGATTTGAAAGGACTATTCTGGAAGCAGGAAATGAAAAGTAAGGTCCAATCTGCAATGCTCTGTCACTGTCATTTAGCCACATGGGATCTACTTATCTGTACATGTAACCAACCGCTTAACTGTCTGCACTGACCTCCTGAGTAGTAAACAAAGTTACCTAAATGTCACCAAACTATCTGCTGTCAAACACAAGACAATATTTTCACCATTTTCTAGTATCAGAATTTCCCAAAATTAACTTGGTTCTTTGGGTAACACTACATGGTAAGGTTCAGAATGCAGAGAGTTTACCTGATATAAACACAAACAAAATCAGGATCATTGTACCTAATGGGGGGGGAGCATGCCAACAAGTATTTTGTATACTATCAGATTGGGGTTGCAGTTTATGTCTGAAATGGAATCAAATACATTGAGGTCCTTCCCTTGTTACTTGTTTGTATACAAAAAATTTTCCAAAAGTCACAATGATTTTATGTTTTGCAACGTATTTTATGACCCGAGGTGACTTTCTGGTGTCTGATTTAACAGAGACTGCTTTCCTGGGAGCCAGACAGAATTTCTTCAGTACGCAATTGTTGGTTAGTATATATAAGGCATGTTCTGTAAAGTCAGATACGTTGATTCAAAAGAACATGGAAGCATAAGTTCAAGTTGCAATGGGATATACTACACTGAAAATCACGGTTTGTTGAATGCTCTGACTCATTGCTCTGAAGCTCAAGTATGTTGTCTAACCACAAACAAATCATTATTGTGGTTACTGAAGTAATACTTTTCTGGGAGTAGAGGACCTCAAGCTGTTATTTCACCTGTTGTCCTATGACATCTATCCAGCTCCGCTTGACTTACTGAGGCATTCATTATGTTGATACAAGTCTTAGTCCTACCATTGGTACAAGTAGGCACTGATTCAGTCACAGCTCTCACAACTCTATCAGATGCCTCTGCTAAAAGAGGCTCGTGCAGCTGTGACATGTTCCCCAAGCAACCCCACTTTTGCCAAAGAGAAAACTGGTTTAAGAGGCACCAGGTCCTGGGGAGAACAGGTCTCTGCCCTATCTGTTTTCCCAGCAGGATCAGCACATTAGTACATACAGAGATTAGTGACAATTGTTTCAATGTCTCCTTGCACCTCCCCACCTGCCTGCACTCACCCATGGTATCTTCTAGTGTATTTGCAGGGTAAGCTCTATCAGGCAGATACCATGCTTCATTGGCATTCACACATAGCCTATTTTAACAGGACACCTATGTAAGGCTGTGTCTGCTACCGCAACAATGAAGAAAGGAGTACCACTAAACAGAGTTGTGATCTTCCTGGAAGCGGACACTTTGCATTCTCCTACTCCAGGGGTGACATCACTGATGGAACTCTATGTCCACTTTAAAGCCTTCATCTGTGTCCTTTCCCTTCGTTCTTAGCCCTTCTGCATACCATCTTAGTGCTTAACACAAACCAGTCCTATACACTCTCCTATTTTGCTCTAGGTTACATATCTAAACCTATCTGAAATGCAACAATGCAGGCATTGTATAAGATGTATTTCAGTATTTTCAAAAAAAACCCAAAAAAACCCCAAAACATAATTCACCCATCTCCATGTTTTTAATACCCTTCTCTCCACAGGGACAGCAGGACTCACTCTCTCTGTGGGAAAATCACTCCTGCTGTTGGACACCAGCAGCAGTTCTGGCATCTGACACTAATAGCATTATCAATTTATGACTTTAGAAGCAGTACCAGCATCTAGTAGTAGTGTCTCTAATATTACAGATGGCCCACTTGTCTGTTTTTTCCACATGGCCCTCCATGTCTTTTCTTACATCCTTACTAGTGTTTCATGAGGGCACTAATCTTCTCTCAAGTAACATGGCTTTCAAAAGACTCTCTTCGGCTACAATTACCACAGTAAAAAAGCTAAACCAACATAGAAAGCCTATTAAATTGCTCTTCCCCCTCCCCCACCATGAAGATAGGCAGTTACCTCCCCTCTGAGTTAAGAGGTCTCAACGAGCAAGTCATGGTAACTCACTTTCTTCTTCCACCTCCTAGCTCTGCAGTAGTACTACACAAATCATGCACTTACCAGTCATGCTGCAAGGTCCTCTGGGCACCTACTGTTTCTTTCTGAACTGTGAGATGTCAAGGGAGGATAAAAACAGAAATGTTATGAAGGCTATGAAAAACTGAAAGGTTTCAGATCCCTGAACAACCGCATCAGCAACAGCGCAAGTGAGAAACCTTGTGCTCTCATCTGCATCAACAGACAAGAGAGAGAGCACGGTGATCAAAACAGCACCTCTGCTCCAGCCCCAGTGACCTGTAGCCACGGCTGCCAGCATTCCCCCACATCACCACTTCAGTAATCAAATCTCCAGCTGTAGGAGGAAGATAAGAAGCTGGAAGTGGAAGCACCCTCCTTTTGGGTGAGAGGCAAGAGGACCCTCTACAGATAGTGACAGCTAGGCAAAGAAAGCATTTCCTATGGGACCACATCTCGTTACACAGTTTTGTGCGATGGCAGGCATCCTTGCAACATTTCTCTCTTGTCCCTGCACAAGAAGCCACACCTGTAAGGCCGAGCCAGGTAACTTCCAGTCTCAACAGATATATTCCAACCAATAAGGAACAGATTTTGATTTAGAGTCTGAAAAACTTTTTAAAAAAAAATGTGCAGTATTTCATTCAAATAGCTCCACTATGCACCCACAAGTGAAGGAACTCTAATTCTCAGTACATGCAGTGGGGTAGGTCCTCAGCAGAAGTCAACCACCTCATCTACATCAACTGTACTCGGTCCTAACCACGAAATCTGAAACTCATTGCAAACTATCTACTAGTTCTGCTACCTTAAAATAAACGATTTTCCTTTTTAACTCTCTAATAACTGTGACCTTTATTTTAAAAGATGTTACTGAATGGAAAACATTGTAATTATTGCTAATTTTACTCAAAATATTTAAAATTACTGCTCTCCTTCAAAAAAATATTTAGCACAGCATTTAATGGAAAAACTATAAAACCACCTACTCACAAAAAAGTAGGTATGTTCTACAGACTGGTCAACAGATTTAACTCAACTATGTTTATGATTTTTTTTACTTCAAGATTTGTGTATATATGTGGAAATCACTGATGAAAAAATTGCATTTATGTTGCACTGAAGTCTACGTCATGCTGTGATAAAAACGTGTACTTCTCTATACATCAGAGAACAAGAATAATTGACTACTAAATGGGCAATGTTAGATTTATGATTTTTTATTTATTAATTTACTTGTTCAGGAATTTTTAACATAGGTCGTTGACTTAAAAGATATTACATTAGTAAGTACAACACCCAGCCAAACAAGGGTCTAGATCTCACTAATAGGCTTCAAAAATACCAAATTTACTGAGCTAAGTGGTCTTGCAAGTGTATTTTAAATTATTTTGTTTAAGTTTTTATTTCTAAAGGTAAATGGAACCAACCTTTAGACACTTCAAAGAAGCCTAGACTTTTTGAAAGTACCACATCTCTGCCCACTGCAAATCAAGCCCTTTAATGAATCTCAAGGTGGGGTGGAAGCATAATAAAAGCACCAAAATTAAGAGACATTTTGAAAATGCTTTCTACCATTTTAAACATGCAGACGAAAAAAAAAACCAAACCACCACCCAGTTATTAACTATCCCCTCTGTGAAGCACTGACTAATGAATTAGGTAGTCTAGACAGTACCTGAGAGCTTCTCAACTTCCTCATAAACATCTACATGGAAAATGCAGATAATGCTTCTTATTTCTAATACTTTTTCATACAAAGTGAATGGCATTAAATAGTCTCAACTGATTTAAACAGATAATAAAGAGATACGATGCAATATGTAGACTGCTTGCAGACGGAGTCAACAGAGACAACTTTGGCACTCTGGAGATGTATAGTTCTGGTTTTGCCAACCAATCTCCTGAGCCACCTTTTGTATGTGTCACTCTAAATTTCCTTCGTAAATATTCCTAAAGGGAAGAGATAATGAGAAATGGAGGAACAGGAGGAAGTGTAAACCTACAAACCCTGGAGCGTCCTTTCATTTTTGAAAAAGGTGATACAGTCTGGTTTTGAGGATCATGATAAAAATACTGTCCTGCTTTCACATTTGCAGTGGATTTGCTGATGGAGAAACATGTGTGCTTTTTAAATAATGAAAATGTCTTAAACATGTTCCTGTCATTGAAAATCACTTCTTGCAGGAGCCATTATCAAAATCTACGTACATGTCAAGTGCTAGATGTACTAAGAGGAGGAAAAAGAACATAAAAGCACAAGCTACTCTGGAAATAATAAACTAAATTTTTTTAAGTCTTTTAAACTGAAACACATTTACTTACATTAATCCAACACGTTCACTCTGTAAACAAGAGAGAAAACTGAAAAATATGGAAGCATGAGATACCTTGAATTAAAACCAAATTGTAATATTAGCATCAGGAGCAAACTCCTGTCTGCCAGGTTAACTCAGAAAACACTCCATCTGTCCACAATACTTCATATATACACCTATTTAAAAGGGGGTCTCCCCAAAAAAGACAGTGTAAAAGTGTGAAAATGTGTATGGAAAAAGTGGACATAAAGCAACTGAAGCTGAAAACTTCAGCATCCCGTACTGATGATATGATAAAGCAGCAGAGAAGGTAAGCAGAGCGAGGGTAAATTGTGAAGGTGCAAGCACGCATTTGCAGGCCAAAGTTTTAGGAAAAGTGAGCAAAGGGCTCAGCTTTATCTTTGGCCAGTCTTAATTACAAAGTGGGGTTCCTCAGTTGTGAAGTGTATTTTGTAACAAATCGGGTAGGTTCATGAAGAACAGGCAATCCTGGGAAGAAAATACGACAGAGCTAAACCAAGTCAATGATTTGCCAAGGGCAGAGAACATATCAACTTCTATGATTTCATTAGTCTCATGTTAGAGCCTGCCCTGATCCAGAAGCCAAGAAATTATGTGACTTGTCTTTTCTTATTTCAATTTCTAACATTCCTGATCGCACAGCAAAGTGAAAAAGCAAACCCAACAGTTCAAAATCCTGAAAACAAATAAAAAGGTCCTCTAAAATCATTAGAGGCATCACGATTTTAAGCAAGCTGATTTTAAACCTCTGACACAGAATTCTTAAAAGCCAACCATGGCCAATGTTTATCTGCTTTCTGAATGAATCATGGCTATTTATGAAGACACTGAAAGCTGTTTTGAATAACAGGAAAAAGAGCCAACAGTGAGGGCAACACAAAAGACCCAACCACCAATGAATCATTTGAAGATATCCCCAATGCACATAATTACCATCCCCATTAAGCAACAGTCACTGCAATTAAGTATTGTTTGGCTTAAATCAGTTACCTGGAATGTCTTCTGATCAGGCCTGTTTCAATTAAGTGGCACTTACTTACTACCTTAATCATGCAGTATCAGTTCAAAGCAGCATAGTACAGCTTCACCTTGAAAGCGATCAGACTAACATTTGGCAACCAAAAGCAAGAGCCCTTGAGTTTCCAAATGACAGAAAACTGATATATAAGTATAAAGGATTATTGCATTGTCTTCTCTCATTTGCTTTTATTTCTACAATTCTACTCACATAATTCTTAAAGCTGCTACCAGTTGAAGATCTGTTTAAAAACAAAAGAGAGATTAAGCACATACTAAACGTCACATTGTGCTGCTCCTTAACAGGAAGATGCTGGGGAGAACATTAAATACAGAAACAGCAGGACAATGCTTAAAATTATCATTAGAATTTCATTTTTAAACATGGAAATTTCTGCACTTTCTCTCCTGCCACACAACTGGCTATAAATTACTCAGTTTTAATCATGTTTTGCTACACTGAGTTAACTTTGAGTTAGATGCTTTTATGATGCATACCTCTTCTGTTTCAGAGTATTAAGCACTTTTTGCTCATTTGAAACTTTGCACTACAAAAGCAGTCACACCTCTTACATTAAGAATTTCATTAAAGCAGATATATATAAAACTTATTCTAGAAAATGTTACGTGGATGGAATTTTTACTGCTTGACAGTAGGGTTTTCTGACAGACAAATACATCTAAGTTAATATAAAATTAGGTATTTCAATGTGTACTTATTTTTTGATTTTAAGTTAGATTTTAAAAAAACAACAGCAACAACAAAAACAAAACAACCCAAAACCCACACCTATGAACAACCCTTTTCCCTTCACATAATGCAATTCCTAAACTTTTCAACCTGAATTTCAGACACCAGCTTTAAATCTTTTGTGACAGAGACTTCTTAAGCCTTCTCCTAAGAATAAAATTTTCAGAATCCCCCTCATTTCGTGCTGCTACTCAATCAGTTTAAAAGTACACATACACTACATAGGAAGTACAGTGCTGAACAGAGATATCCATCTGGATAGCAGACAAAATGGAAGATACGCTGACATGCTTGCCTACCTGTAGTAACTAGTCCACTAGAAGACTGAAGTGCCACCTAGTTCTGTTGCCTTTGTTATCTGAGCTAGTTAATTTCAAACTGCCTCAAAAATTCCTACACTGACATGCTTGCCTACCTGTAGTAACTAGTCCACTAGAAGACTGAAGTGCCACCTAGTTCTGTTGCCTTTGTTATCTGAGCTAGTTAATTTCAAACTGCCTCAAAAATTCCTACACAGCACTACATATTTTAGAAGAGCTTACCTGAAGTCTTACTGAAAGGCACCTTGCTTCTCACACCTATGCGCCTTCAAAAAATAAGACTCAGCACCTTTGACAAATGTCACCCTAATTCCCCTGGACTCAGCTCTAAATACAGTCGTCACTGCCAAACCAAAACTCTCGGTGGTCGCTGCAAGTTTGCAGGGAATTACTTCAGGCTGTGCTTTATCTCACACAGGTTTAGCACAGATATCAGGACAGGCCTGTTCCAGTCTTCAATTTCAGCTTAGAAAAATCTGCAAGCAAAATACACGTCATCAAATCTTTTTTTTTTTTTTTTCCTAGGGGAACACACGGGCATTAAAGCTCAAGAGTCTGCATGGAGTTCAGTGCCCTGCACTGTGGAACTACATAAAAGACTGAGCATGCTAGGCTTATTTTTAAAAACTTATACAACAGGCCTTCAAAGTCCTGCCTGTGATTAACAAACATCGTAAGAATGTGTTATTAAAAAGAGACACATCAGTTACAGTAATCAATTTCTGTGACTACTGGTAATTCTCTGCATAATCCAGCCAAGAAAGGTTTCCATACAGCTTTCCCCGCGATACGGTTGCAAGCTGTCTTCATGCACTAAATGCTATAGAGATACACATGTCAAGAGACATTGATTCTTGTTGTTTCAGATTCAGTTGCTCAAAAAGCCCAAAACTTCAGTAAATGCTAAACAATTAGCCACTGAAAGTCAGCCCTATTTAAGATGTCTGAGGCTTACCGTCAAAAACCTGAACACTCAAAATCATTGCTTCCTTGAAGGGGACGGGGGGGGACAGGGGGGAATAAAAATCACAGCCTCAATACACACCTACAGAAAAGTGCATTCGTTTATCTACAGCTCTTCAGTGAGGAAAAATCCAGACCTACTGAAAATCAGTAGCTCCCACTGTTTTCACCTCAAATCTTCCCTAGAAAAGGCACTTAATTCTTACTCACTTAGTACCTCTCCCTATTTAGTGCTTTTACAGCAAATGTAGGCTGAATTCAGTCTCTTGAGGCTGCAGCTGACCCAGGCTACCAGCCCTACAGACCTCTAGTTGCTCACCATCACTTCCTGATGATCACCCAGCATGACAGCACATCAGTACCGTACCGTACTGTACCCATGCTTTCAAAATAAAGGCAGGTTTGCTTGTAGTTAAGATTCCTAAGAGTAGAATTTTTTCGACATTCATATTAATTCAGGTCATTTTGAAAGAACCAGGTTAGGGAGAAATTGCATGTGCAGTTAGTTAAGCTTGCAAATTCAGATGAAGGGCCTGCTGTCACAAAGGCCACACTAACACAATGGGGCAGTAACAGCCAGTGACTGGCACAGTAACTGCCTTAGCAGATCTGACCGCCGACTTACACCACACTGAAACCACTATGGGCCATGACTGATGCTAAAATACATGGATTTGCCTTTTTCTTGCTTGCTTGCTCTTGAGCCTGTGCTGCTCCTCCTTTGTGCCACGACCAACGTCTGTGTAGCTATAAGGTGAGCCATGTGCAAGAGGTGAATGAACTTCAACATGGAACACTTGCACCAGCATAAACGCAGGAGGCGAGATGGGAGATGGGGCCACCAAGGCCATCTCTTTCAGAAGCAGTCCTGGCTGAAAGAGTTTGAAGAGAATGAACTACTGCGTATCAGAGAACTAATGCATCCAGTTCATTTTCAGATATACAGTAATAAATTCAGCCCTGGCATAAACTGACTTCTCAAAATTGGATCAGAAGTTAGTATATTTCTTCTTTTTTTTTTTCCCCCTCTTCTTTTTGTGTTGAACTAAGGGGCCAAGAATATTCTAAAGCTTTATTTTGTGGCAGGGTGGGAGGGTGTCCCTTGTCTAGACCAATTCTGAGGACTTGAATAACTAGAAATGTACTATCTAGAAAAAGATGGAAGTATTTTAAAGCTACATGGGGCATACAACTTGCTGACACACAGACACATTAATATTATGCATCATGCATAAAGTATTCCTCCCACATAATACTTTTATTACTGTCTCTTTGGTGCAGGCACTAAAAGTGTAACCATGTGAAAACACAGGTACAGTCTCTACAGATCCAAAGTTATTAAAAAATGCTCATTTACACACTATGAATGTAAAAGTTCCTGCTCCTCCCAAGAAAGGTATATTAAGTAACATATTGCTACATGCACGTATAACTTAACTAGTAGACTGGCATCTCATCACTAAAAATACCCAGTAATTTTAACTCAAATATATGATGACACCAATTGTTCAGTAATTACACATCTGTAGAAGACTTTCTGCAAGGCAGCTGATTTATTACAGCATGACTTCCAGATCACAAAATTAAGAAGATACTACAGAAGAGCACATTAAGTGCATTAAAAGGGGAGATATTACAAAATACAATAAGGAATTAGCATAGATGTTTCTCCTGAGTTTTAGCAAGGATTGGTGCCAGGCTTTACACTAATCAGCATTTAATCAGATAAAATGATGATAAAGTTAGTAGACAGAAGTAAGATTGGCAGAAGTCACAAAGATGAAGGAGGCTCATTTAATGAAGTATGTTTGGATAAAACAAAGTACTAAGGTGCAGATGAATGAACAGAAAATTTAATGTGCATACAGAACAGTAGACCATATCCTGGATAATCATGACTTGGTTAAGACAGCAGGTATTGAAATGCACAGGTTACACCATGTGAACTCTCATCGTGAAACTGCAGCTAAGAAGAATTGATTTGAACCTTGAATATAAAGAAGAGAAGCAGGTAAGTGAATTCTTCTCTGTAGTACTGAGAGCACTGGAGAGACAAATAGTGAAACACTGTCTCATGCTTCCGGCATCTGATTTTTCCTGAAGAGACACCAAAAAATGGGAAGGAAAACAGAAAATCATGCAAATGTACTTGAAGTCTGCAAAAAATGTCCTCCAGTAAGAGTCTTAAAGAGGTCACTCTGATCAGTTTAACAAAAAGAAGACACAGCAGTGTTTTGAGTAAAAGTGTTTTTCTGAGGGAGAAACAAAAAGATACTGAAGGGCTTCCAAACCTACCAGGTCAAGTCATACAGGGAACCTCTGCCTAGAAAATTAATTTTGAACAACTCTAATGAAAAACAGGGCTTCCTAAAGAATGTAAAGAATGAGAATGATTAACCACTGCAGGAAGTATCAAAAGCTTTACTGGATACTTGATGCCTTCCTTCAAATAAATACTTAAATTCTGGAAAGCATTTTTGTCAAATAGAAGTCAAACACTAACCACAGTTTTCAAGAGGTAACTGGATAATCAGTAATGGCTGAATCACCTGGTCAAACTCTGTGGCTCACACTGTGGCTTTACAAAATCATATTATTCTCAAAACCAAATCTTCTCTCTTTCTTCTACACATGCAAATGTGAAACATAGAAATCACAAAATTACAAATACCATCAGTTCTTAAGATAATTCCTGAAAAGTCATCTTTAATTTGCTGTATATTTTACTGCTCAGGACAACTAAGGAATTTATCACCTTAGCTACCTTGGTTGTATCTTTTCATTCAGACAACGTTATCTCCTTGTCTCCCACACAAGAGCCATGCTATTATCAAAGTCTTTCTCACTAAACAATTATTTCCTTTTATGATTTCTTCTGGCTGATCAAAGATAAGGGCTTACAGTGAGCTTGATTAGTGTTGCAAACAAATATGAGTAATACTAGAGTAGACATAACTAAGCTTAAGTAATCAGCACTATTAATAACCTTTTGATTTCTAATCAAATACAGCTCTGACTTTTGCTGCCACTTTGCTTTACATCTTCTAAACTACAAAACAATTAATATTTTTCTAAAATATTTCTCAATATGCCAGCCCTTTTATTCTTTTGTTTGCTTTTTGTCTTATACTTTGTAATTCTTCACTAAAAAGAACAAAACCACAAAACCCCCTAAACAACAAATCTTCTATTAAAAAAAAAAGGATCTACACTTTATACTGCCTTCCCTGGTGAAAAGATTTAATTATATACCATAGTATGAAAATTTTCATTTTTTTAATCTAATAACATCCCTGAAGACAGCAAAATCACATTTACTGATATTTGCATTAAAAAAAAAATCCTCACTTGAGACATGCAACTGGGGCAAAAACCAGTACATAGTGTTAATATCTGACAAAATAATATGCAAAAATAGGAACCTAATATGGCAAGGCCTTGGAAACTTGCACTACAGGCAGCACTGCCACATCCATTCTTCATCCTGGGCAACTACTAATCCAAAGGCAGACAGTCATGCTGCTTAAGCAGTGGGCAATGCCCCTTACAGAAGACACCCAAAACCACTGCCCAGCTTCCTGTGCTTTTAAAACAGGAGAAGTACATCATCTCTTCATTCTCTGCAAATCCCAGATAGGCAACATCTTCTTCCAAACATGCAAAGCTTTTCATTGAGGCTCTCTAAGAGGGAATGCATTCAAAGTACCAAGTATGTCCTACAGTTGACAGGATAGTTCAATCTACTCATACGAGAAGAAAAGTTCAGTCGTTTCATGGATACATACATTTGTGATCTCCACAAGTGTGGGTTGTTTTTTTTTATATAATAGTCTTCCTGTGATTATTCCAAATACTCATTTTTTCACATGGGGAAAAAACTGCAAAATATATGCATAAACAATCTTTTTCTGTTTACATCTGTAAACTTACAGTTTACTAGCTTACAGTTGCAGTACTCTTAGAATTCTAAGTTGAATCTGCTAAGTGATTTTATAGTCCATTTAGACATGAAGGTTTAGTGATAATTCTGCAGACACTTCTGTACATCTAGGGTTTTAGCATGCAACACACTGCACAGCCCTAGCATACCCACAGTGTGCACAAGGAACATCATCCTTCTTTCAGGATGCTCTAATGAATAGCCTTCCATTTCATGTGATACTTATTTGAAACAAAAGTAACAAAAATTAGACAAGTTGCTGCTGTTGATTTTTTCATCCTTCTCCTTTTATTTTATATAAGAATCAAGAATAGAAAGAGTAAAATAACCCCAGGAAACTAAAATAGTTTCTTCACACAAAAAGTTGCCTTTTCCATAACTGTTGTGTCTACCAGCAGACTTGAAAACAGACAGACATCAGTGTTAAAGGTACAAATCACTGTGCTAAACACAAAAGGGAAAAGAATGTCTGCTGAAACACGGCAAATATTTCCCAGAGTTTTCACCTAGAGAATTCCTTTCAAAGACAAAAGTCAAAGATGAAAAAAAATAAAAAATTGATGAGATGTGTGAAGTATTGGCCCATACAGATCTGAAAAGACTGTAAGCTGCCTTACAGAACGGCCAAATAGCAATATTAATACACAATATGCACTGATAAACTAGTCATTTTGTTTGCCAGTTTTGTCTCAACTTTATTAGTTATCCAGTTAAGAGTACGTATTTCTTCTTTTCATTTTTAACATGGTTTTAGGAAGTAATGAGGCAATAGGGAGGCTCTTTTTGCCATGGGTATGCCCAAAATTTTCCTTATAATGCTGTGTGTGTTGATAATCTGTTCAACTTCATGCTCATAAAAAAATTTATTTTATAAAGGCATCCTGTAACCCCATATTAAAAAAGAAAAAAAAAGAACCAATTCATAAACCTCCCTTAATTAACTTTATTTCCCAAAAAAGCCACACATCTGTTTTCACAGCTGGAAATGATTCAACCATTGGTAACCAAAGAAAAGCTCCAGTGTGTTAAAATACTCTAGCCAAAACCTGGCGCTCCAGCAAAGACAGCTACTATGCCAGCACAATCTCAGCAGCTGTTAGGACAACCTTTATTTACACTGAAAGGGCATGAGAAACCCTGATGCTATTACTACTAAACCAGCAAATCTTATTGGAAAGACACCACTGGTTGAAAACGGACAATGCAAAAGCACAACACGCATTTTACCGATCAAGCAGATTATAATTATGTGAGAACAGTGATGTACAATAATCCACTCTCTACCCACTTTTCTACACCAGATTCTGCAGGGCTCAGCTTCTGGAAAAAAAAAATCCTTTGTAAATTATTTTAATACAACTGTTATTATGAGTGTCAGAAAAATCAATTAACAATGCTGCCCTAAGTCTTCAGAAAAAAAAGGACTTAGATAAATAGAAAAAGATTATGCTATTTCTTTTACAGCATTATTTTTATTCTGAAAGTGACATCAAAGAGCCACAACCCCCTCCTTTCCTGCCCCCCCCCCCCTTTCTTTTGGCTTTGACATCACACCAAGAGAAAAGTATTCCTTTCACGGTTTCTTGTATAGCTGGAGCATCCAAGCTGCACACTTATCACTTTCTATCCTTGAATATGAATTATTTTAATCCTCCAGCAATTAACAGTCTTTTGGATGAAAATAAAAAAGGCTAGAAGTGCAACCTTACCTTTGTTGTGTTAATTTATTTGGTCAGTAGTTCATTTACTCATTGTTTCACATGGCTTAAATATTTAAGTGTGTGCATGTCCTACTTACAATCTTTCTTTTTTTACCATTGCATGTTTTCAGCCATCTTTTTTTTTTTCTTTTTTTAAACCTTGCTTATGATCCAAAAGGAGTTTCCCGTCCTTAAGTATCTTTCATGCATGGCTTTCTGTCACTGCACGTAATTTTGCATTTTAACGCACTACCTATTCATTTCATCACAAGGCTTTTTGCTTCGGAGAAGAGGAATCATCTTCTATTTGGAAATCCATTTAACAAAGAAAGACACTGAACTGCCAATGAACAATACTGTAAACATTACCAAGTTTCCTTGATCTCCTCATTGCTTTCTTGCTCCCACTGCCATAATTACCATCAATATTCCTAATGTACTGAAGTATGGGAAGTACTTGACAAACAAAAAGGAAAGAAAAGTTCCCTGTCCTTAAGATATAGCTAAGGCCCCAATCCAGCACACCACACACTCATTTTAAAATTGTAAGTAGCTCCCTTGACTTCAAGTGTTTACAGTTGAGCAATTAAGTGGTCTGTTGGATCCAGGCCTAAGCAAACTATGAGCATATAGAGACAGCAGACAAAATATAGTAAGAAGCTTCATGAATAAAAAGACAAAAGTTTACCAGATACATCAAGTCACAATATACTGTTGGACTTCAGAAAAAAAAAAACACCTTGAAAACAAGCATCTGAAGTGAGTTACCTCCTTAGACTGAGTTTTTGCAATCCAAATACACCTCTGACATTGTGAATTGCTCAGCCCAGGGACCACATGACGACTGTGGATATGTTTTATGAAGCCACAGAAACATTTCTAAAACCAAGTTCCAGCAACCCTTCAGGAATAATTACTACAAACAGACGCCCATTTTAAGCTTCAAAAATCCTCATCGCAAATAGACTCATATTCATACAACATTCACCTCCTGTCACAGTCCAAGACAGTTTGTTCAGAAAGTAAAATAGCCAAACAAACAAGACTTTTAGTCAAAATGAGAAAACAAGTGAATTTCCACAATGAAGAGCTGACTCAAAAATAAAATTACAAGAAAGTTCCATCCTAAGCAACTGGTTCCATGGTCTCAAAAGACGACTAAGGCTGAATACAGCACGCTGAATTGCTAGATATGCTATTCCCATTCTATCATTTTTTCCCCTCTTTATTACCTGACTTGTAATGTTTGTTAGTGGAGCAAATAAGAAAAGATATCATTATATTTTTTTCATTATTAGAAGAATAAAAAGTTACTATCTGACCTACAGACAGATCAACGTATAGCAGCAGATACCAACCTAGAGTAAAAAGTAACAGACAAATACAGTGAAATGCAACATTCAGGGTGACGACTGGGTTTTGGTCAGCTTGTTCCATGGTCTTCCAGACACAAGTGAGTTTATCAATTTTTAATAATTAGGCAACAAGTGGTTTCAAGAGACCGGGAGAAGAAAGCTTACATGATCTTTCCACATGGGTTCATGTTTTCACCAAGTAAAAGGCAAAAGTACGGGGATAGCAAACAAGTGCTGGTCCGGAGAAGCAACCCAGAAAGCATCAAATCTAGCATCTGTTGTAAACAGAAAGAGATGGTGCAAAAACAGGAAACAGAAAAGATAAATTATGCAAAGATTTTAAAAGGACAACAAGAAATTTAAAGTCAAAAGCCCTAAATGAGGCAAAGTATGGGCTTTGATTTGGTGGGGACAGAAGGTGGGGGCAACCAAGAATCAATGGATGCAATGGGATTACCAGGGAAGACTGAGAAAAAGGCTGAATTCAGGTTGACAGGAGGTGATATAGGTGGTGGCTTTATGGTCAAAGCTTTAGGGGATCAGAAATAAACATACATGCAAACCAGTATGTAGAAAATCATCAGAATTCAGACAGACTCCTTGAAAGGAAGGGGTTGGATATGTTGCTTGGATTATGTCCTTTAGTGATATGAAGCAAGTTCTGCAAGGGGAAGAAAATGAGTAGGATTCTGGACTGTTTCTCACATTCGTTTTGGCTGTGGACTGGTATTTTTCCAAGCATGAATAACTGTATAACACAGAAACATACCATAGCAACTGACAGTGAAAACTTGTTTTGTGAAATTTAAACTAGTAAACTCATTAAAGCACAAGATATTACCTCCCCCCTCCAGTACAGACTTACAGCACTCACTCATTCAAGAAACTGTAATAATGTCCCTTCCTCTTCTGTATCCTTCTAATAACCAGGACCACAGGTTCATCAGTTTAATCACAAGTTCAAAAGTGTCAGAAGAATTCACACCAACTTCAGCAGGCTTCGGATACAGCCTAAACCACATACTTTTCATTCTTCTCTCCTCTACAATTTCAGTCTTGATCTACTAATTCCAGAATACTGTGAAGCTCTCTAATCATCGTCATCATCAGCGTGATTTGTAGCTCAGTGCCCCCCTTCTGGAACATTTATACAGGTGAATATACATGAGTAAAGCTTCAGACAAGGACTACAGAGGCAATCTGCAGCTTTAAAAAATGCATATATTATGTGGCACATATTTTGTGAGGGGGACGGTTAAATATTCTATAAACAATTACTAAATTGTCAATGGAATTCAATAAATGTTGTTTTAAAAAAAACTAATTATTTGTTACAATAACCAGCTACTATTGCCATTTTGTATGTGAAGGTTTGTAAACTGCTTCCATTTGAGAAGTAATTGATTCCATTTTTATCATTTCCTCAAGTTTATGTCGTTGTTCACATCCAAAGAGATGATAACATCTATTTGCAGCAAATTATACATTATAATTCCTCATTCAAAAGCTGTAATGGAAAACAAAATGCTAATTTATGCTGTAAACGGAAGTACAGAATCATAATCACTCATTGTTAACATTAGGAACTAAATTGCTCTTGCAAATAATAAAATGGGTTAAAAATGTGGAGGGCTTTTGTGAGCCAAAGTACCAGTGCCTCTTACTCACTCATGTGTTATATTACAAGTGATCAAACAAACCTTTTCTCCTCATGCCAACACAAACTAACCCCTTTTGAGGGAAAGAATAATGGTCCTATGATTGCAAAACAAGGATGTATGTCAGGTGACCGTTCTACCCAGGAGTCTCCAACCAGCTTCTCAAATACAGGCTTTCATGCGCTCTCTGCTAGGTAAACTCAACTACGTGCAGAGGCTGTCTACAATACACAAGCAAGCAATACAGAACTAAATGTAAGACCAGAAGAGCCAGACAGCTGACGCTGAGGACCTGACATCTACACTATACCCTCTGTACCACGCACTTTAAGGTGCACTTTGTTTGATTATTTAACTTCATCCTAGCTCTGGTCTCATCTCATCAGTTGAATGCCTATTTGTAGCTCAAATGCACTAAGGGTATTCCTGGAACACATCTCCCAGTTCAGTGCTATCCAAAAGGAATTCCGTTTGTTTGCAACAAATCCAATCTACAACGCTAACCAAAGCCCAGCAGAGTCAGGATGAATGCGGCATGCTCCTGCTCCCAAGAAAAGTGCTAGTGTAGACACATCATTTCAGGTCCCAGTGAATTCATATGAAACCAGGAGTGCCCAATTTCTCCTTCCAAAATTAGGACCACAGTGTCACAAGTACTACATCCAGCGCAAGGGTCACTCGGCTACTAATCTCTCTTCACCTTAATTTTACCTTTGGAGTAGAGACAGTAACACACGACTACTTAGCAGAAGAGGAATCTCAATTGCCACTTATAGACAACACAGTCTAAGAAAAAAAAACGCTGTAAAATTACTGGGTTTCTGTCCTTTTTAGCAATTTTACAGTCCTATAGGTTTTAAATGTACAAGGAGATATGCTCGCACAGCAAACAGACACATCAGAGGAAATGAAAAAACCACGACACATTAGGACTGTGCACCTGCTCTTCCACGTTTCATTAAGCCTCTACACCTAAATGTACGTCAGGTTCTCTCCTACGTGCATCCGTTGTGCTGGTATCCCTCAGTGATACCTTCTGGTCATGGCGAGACAAACTGGATCGCAAGCATCCACACTGCCTCAGGAAAAAACATTTAAAAGACCATTAACTTTTGGTAAATTAGATCAGATTATAATAATCTAAATGATAAATGCCAGATTTTTTTAACATGCATATATTTGTAAATAAACTGCCATTTGTAAACAAGCCTCTCCTAGCTTACATTATGTACCTCAAATCCCTGTAAAATAGCAGATTTGCCAGCTTTTTTCAGTTATTAGTATTAAAAAAATACAATTATGTAATCAAAAATTGAAAATTGCCTTTTAGGTGACCAACAGAAAGTTCCACTGCTTCATGTAGTAAATCATTTTACTGCTGCCCTTTTATATTTAATACCCTTCTGCAGTACACATTTATCTCTACACTAGCAAAGTGTACTCATTGATTTCCTATGGTCTCTCTGGAAGAAGGTTCTGCTTCCCTGATGATGAGTACAAAGGGTGGATGACCCCATTCTCATTCCAATGCAAACCCTGCACTTTTACATTTCTGCTTAGACCACATGAACATTTGACCAGCTAAGAACTCCCTGCCCTCTTCCTACAGAACACATTGCTAGAACTACTGACATTTTTGCCTGAACACAACTGTATTTTTGAAAATCCCGTCTTATGTATAAAGCACTAAAATGCCTTAGTTCATCGCAGCCATAACTGTAACTTACAACTTACACATGGACTTTTCTTCTAAACTAAGACACAAAAATAACATCTTGCCCATTTTCTGCATGCGATTTAAATTCACACTTACTGTGCTCTACTGTACCACTATTTAGCTGTTTTGCCCTGGGGCACGAGGAGATGGTGTGTACCCAGTTTAAACTGTGCTTTTTTTGCCACATGAGACTGTCATCAGAAAACACTTCTCAAAGTTACTGTGTTGAATGATCAAATACAATATTAATCTCTGAAAGAAAGAGAATCATGTTTAACTTTTTTTTAGTCTATTACCTATTTTATTAAACTACATCCTCCTCATTATCCTTCTGTGTATCTCTTGCTGGGATGCTAAGAAAAGAGGTCTCTTCAGTTTCACTTTCATTTTTGCTATGTTCCATTTTCACAGCTTTGTGTGCCAGCATACAATACCCCTTGAGTATAGAAAAGTCAGGAAAGATTCAAATCCAGGATTAACTGGGGTTTTTTAATTACCAAGTATTTTATGTTAATACTAAACCAGGATTGATGTTTTTTCTCAACTAATTTAGTATTGACAGTGTCCTTTTAATTTTCAGAGATGTCACAAGCTTTGTTAAAATATAGCTGAAGCTGAATAATGGTTTTATTCCAGTGGTTTTCACAGCCAAATAAGGTAGAACAACCAACCGAGTCTTTTTCCATTAAAAAAAAAAAAAGTCTACAAAAATCATGAAGTGCACTGCCCAATCTTGTGCAGATCGCTATAGGGTCTCTCATTCAACATTCTCACACACATACTTAGTAAATGCTATACATGTGCAGTGCATTAACACAAACTCATCCAGCATATTTCCAAACCTGCAGAGACTCCAAGTTCTACTATTCAAATAACTAAAAAACCAACAACAAAAAATATCCAGAAGTGATGGGAACAAAAATAAGTTAAAAAGTCTCACCGGCTGTGGGCCAAACTGAAACGGCCATTGGACTTACTCTAGTTAGAAGAAGAAGATGCGTAGAAGCAATATACTACACAGTCCAGCTCCCCAAAAATACTGGCAGAAAGCTCTGACTGCATTGGGGTACTTCTGTCCCTGGGGCATACATAAAGACAAAGAGCCAAGCCACAAAGTTGGCTCTTAGCTTAATCTTTCACCGACGTGCTTATATCCACAGAATACCATGAATGTACTGCCATGTTTGAAAACACAGGACAAAGAGATGATGCCAGGTAACAAGACCTCAGCTGAGTGTTGCAGGGAGAAAAAAAAAAAAAATCTCTGAAACAATGGCCATGATCAGGCAGCATACTCTCATGTTACTTCTACACTGCAGGGATTTTCTTGAGGTCAAATTAAAATAAGCATCCAGATAGGTATACCTTAATCATAGGATTTCATTCACGGACTACATTTCAAATTGCTTTCAAGCATTTCCCAACCATATAGATTAGTAACACAACAACGTATCCAGTTCTGGACTAGAGAGTGAAAAATAATTAATACAAATAATGCTGCCAGTTCAGCATGGACAGGTTATGCCCAAGAATATTACTGCTCTTGCAAGGCTGAATACCCTCTTTGCAGTACTTAGAAATAGCTGTTCTTTCCTCATGACTACTAATTAAGGAACAGATGTAAAGAGAATTTCAGTAAGCCAGAGGATACACTCAGGACATTTCCGGCAAACACATATTCACAAAATAAAGAACTAAAAGTAGAATATTTGTTGACAGTCTAAAAATGCAGATCACAGAATGAATCAACAGGAAATCTTCTGGATATTCCTCTGCCTCAGGTTTACACACATTGGCAAGACAATGCAGGTAAGTTGCTGCAACAACAATTCATAGTTGTCAGGATTTAAGTCTACAAGTTTATCTAGTCTAGAATTTAGCATAATGCTTAAGTCCCTGTACTAAAATAACTGCAAAAAAAGACAGCAAACTTCAGGAGAATGGTCAGTCTTCTCGGAGTTCTCCTTAGTAATAAAAAGTCTTATTTATATAGAGCCTTACTCTCTAGAAGACTGCCTCAGAAACTGATTCAAAACAGACTTCATAAAGTTTCCAGGCATCATTTTTCCAATACAAGCTTTCCTCTGATGCACTTTGGAATTTAATATACAATGGAAAAAGCTCCTTCCAAGAATATTACCAACAAACCACACATATGATCTTGTGCTTAAAAATGAACTGCAATAATGCATCAAAAATATAAAAGTTCAAATGTATCTCTCAACCTTCCTGCATTATAAAGCAAATCTTCTACCTCTGCTTTCAAAACTGTCAGATAGTATTTTATGCTTCTAGAAGAAATCACTGTTCTCTTTAACCTGACTGGTTCCATTACTAAGTCTTATTTTGATTACCTATACTCTCATTAAATTCTTGAGAAGGCAGGAAAAGATTCTTTTAGTAAGCTATGGCTGAACCGCTACTGATACTATACAAGGGATCCTTTTACCTCATACTAGATGTTGAGAGTGCATCATATTGATCTAGGAATAAAAAACCTATTTTTCCGGTAGTCAACCCATCTTCTCATCTCAGCACTTTGTTTCAAAGTTTTTCTGTTTGCTGTATTGTTTTAAACAGAGTATACAAAACAAATTCTATTTCAGCTACGTTGCTATATTTAGCAAGAAGAAATGGTTTGCAAGCTTTTTTTTTTTTTTCCCCTGGATGCAATTCAGGTAAAAACACACACACAAATATGGCTGACTGTCAAATTTAAGCCAACTCTGCCTTTTTAAGTGTTAAAACTTGTAAGAAAAATCTATTTGCAGCAAAATCCCATATTCATTTTGATTTCATATTCAGACTAACATCTACTGCTAATCCTCGGCTGGTGAATTTGACTGATGCAAATGCTAACGTAATACGCAAAAGATGAAAATAGAAAGGAGCCTTGAGCACCAGAAAGAATACGTATCTTAAAAATTCTTCTCATCTTTACCCTGGAAGGTCTTGCAAGTTCATCTGTTCCCATTGTAATGCTATATAATGATTACACCTTCTTCCAAACTCCTTTTCTAATCATGCATATTTAATTCAACTTTGTGTATATATCCTACAGTTTATATAGTCCTTCTATAAATAGACCTTCTGCATCCTGAATTGCCTCCCCCGTTTTCCCTCAGATACAGTTCAACATTGGTATTTAGTACAGATCAACTCTGGATTTGTCAGTAATTCTTCCTGCTTCCATTGTGATACGGGCTTCTCTCCTGAAAAGCAATGTAAGGGAACCTATCATTTCACAATGCCATTCTTTCATACAACTGTTTCGCTACAGAATGAAACTAACTTTAGATAAAGGAACTGGTTTAAACCTGATTTTATTGTCTGCGTTCCTAACCATTTTCCTCCTCCGATGGTTTCAAAGGAGTCCTCATAGAGGGGGGAAGAAGAGAAAGAAAAAAAAAAAAAAGAAAAAAAAAGCCTGCCTTTTATACCAGCCATAAGCCTTTCTAAAATCCCAGTTACTTGCGCGGACTCGGTATTCCGCAGGGTAACGTGCGTTCTGTGCTCATGCAAACGCACCGGCAGCGGTGCGTGCAGCCGGTGCGCACGGAGCGCGGCGGGCCCAGCAGCACCGGCCGGGCAGCCACCCCGCGCCGTAAGCGCGGAGCAAACTTGAGCCGCAGCCACCGCCGGGCAGCCGGGCGCGCCGTGCCGCTGGGGAGCGGCTCCGTGAATGCGGGCGGCCCCCCGGCGGCTCCCAGCCGCTGCCCGGCCCGGCCCCGCCAGCACCGCACTGCCGGCGGCCGCCACCCGCGCACCTGCCCCTCCCGGCGCGGGGCCGCCGGCGGCACCTGACGACTTCATCGCGCCAGAGGCGCTCCGGCGCGCTCGGGAGAGCACTGAGCGGCGGCTCGGGGCTCGATACGTGCCTCTGCTCCCCGCACGGACCCTCCGCCCCCCTCCTCAGCGCAAGCGAGCCTGGCTCGCTCCCCGCTAGGAAGCCTCCCCCCACGACTGGGGCGCAAACTCGGCAGGCGGCTTCACCCAGCACGAGGTGCGGTGCCTTCCGAGGTGGGCCCGGCAAGTACCCGCTCGCACCCGGGCCACCAGAGATCAGTATTTATTTATTCGGTGCTGCCGGGGGCCACCCGGCTGCCAGGGGCCACCCGGCTGCCAGGGCTCCGGTGTCCCGCCGCGACGGCCCGACCCCCGGCCCCGCTGCCGGCGGGGCGCCGCTCCCCGCCGCTCGGCGCCGTTAACTCCTGGAGGCAGGGCGGAGGCGCGGCTTCTCGACCGCTCGTTGTGAGGGGTAACCTCAAACTGGCGACTGCTACTTTGGGGATGTCAGTGTCCTGGACACCGGTGCTGCGGGGCCTTCCGTGAGCTTAGCGGGCACTGCTCCCCGCAGGAGGGACCGGGAGGCGACCCCCGCCCCCCCCGAGCCCCGGGCCGCCTGGGGGGCCGCGGGCGGGTCTCCGCCGCCTCCACAGCGCGGCGGTGCCTTTCCCCCGGGTCGCAGCCCGCTGCCGCCCGCTGCCCAACTTTTCCTGTCACGCCGGCACCAGCAACCCCCTTCCACACGCACGCACACACACCGATGTAGTTTATAAATGACAGTTGCCTGTAGACTTTCACCAGACAAGCAGCGGGGGCAGCAGACTACAACAGTTATTTAATTAAAGACGCTTTAGAGGCTCCCAGAATAGCTCTCTACCTCCGAGGCGCGATTTCTGGTTTCTCCCCGCTCTCCCCCACCGCCCCGCTGCCGCCCCCCGCGGCCCGAGCCACGGCGCGGGCGGGAGGGACCGACCCGGGCGCAGGGGCCGGCGTTACCCGGCTGCGCGCTCTGCATTGCACAGTCATCAAAGTTAAGTACGGGGGGGGGGGGGGCGCGGAATCAGAAGGAGAGACGGGTAAGCCGAACTATTTTCACCTAGGCAGGATCCGAAATTACGAGGCTGAACGCACATGCAGCCATTGCTGAGGGAGAGGGGCACGGGCGGGAGCCAGTCCCCGTCGCTCCCAGCCCGTCAGCCGCACGCCGCTCCCCCCGCCTCGGCCAACTCGTCTGGCCGCCCTCAGCGGGGACCCGCCGAGCGCCGGGGGCGGCGGCGAGCGCGGCCGAGGGGGGGCTCGGGGCCGCTTCGCTCGAGTTGCCTTGTGGTGCTCCGAGTTGCTCCCGCGTAACGCGCAGCGCTCGGCGCAGCACGGCTCCCGCTCCTCGGCCCTCCTCCCGCTCCTCTTGCTCACGGGAGGGGTGGAGGCGGAGGGAAGGGGGCCGCAAGGCGCACGGAGAAAAGGCCCTTTTCTCTCGTTCCTTTCCCGAGTGCCCCCCACGCGCTGAACAGGCACACTTCCAGACCCTTCCCGCACACACCGGCACCACCTCCGCCTCCCCCGAGGCGCCCGGCGGGAGCAGCGGCAGCGAGCGCGCCCCGCGGCACCGGCCGCCGCTTACCTGGTTGTAGGAGGTCTCCCAGGAGGAGGTGTAGTTGTAAAAGAAGGAGGAGAAGCAAGCGTCTTCCGACAGCCCGCAGCCAGCCATCCTCTGGGCGCAAAACCTCTTCGGGAAGGCACGCAGCAGCCTTCGCGAACTCTTGCCTCTTGCGCGATCGCCGCCGCCGCCGGTGCTGCCGCCGCGGAGTGTGCCGACAGCTTCGCCCTGGCGGCGGCTCGCGCGGTGCGTGCGAGAGGGAGCGTGCGGGAGCGAGCGCGGCTGGAGGTAGGCGAGGGCAACGCGTGTGCGTGTGTGTGTGTGTGTGTGTGCCTGTGTGTGCCTGTGTGTGTGCGCGGCTGTTTGTGGAGGCACCGAGGCGCCGGAGCCGGCGTCACGTGCGCGCGCTCACCCCGCTGCCGCCGGGGCCGGGCTGTGCTACCGACCCCGGCACTGAATCACCAGCGCCAGGCGCCCTCTCCATCCCCACCCATGCCCGTCCCCGCTCGGCAGCGCAGCCTGCGCAGGGAGACAAGGGGGCGCTTGCAAGGCCTGCGACGGCACCGCGGCGGGGAAGGAGCGGGCAAGTGGCGACGCGCGTCCTCCCCCGCCGCGCCGGGGCAGCGCCGCCACGGGCGGGCCCGCCCTCCACGGCCGCGGCCCGGCCTCCCCCGCCCCGCCCCGCCCCGCGCCGTGCCGAGCCAAGCCGTGCCGCACCGCGCCTGAAAAGTTGGAGCCGGGTTTCCAGCGTGGGACCCGCGGCCCGTGAGGGGTGTACGGGAACAGGCGACACGCGGCACCGCAGCCCGGTCCCGGGCCGCCCCGCGGCGGCTGCCTGAGGGGGCGGGGCGCCACCTCCCACCGGCGGGAAACTTCGCCTCAGAGTCCTCAGCGGGTCCCCGTCTCGTCAGGCACCGTTTCCCTCGCTTTCTCCTTTTTTGGGTTGTTTTTTTCCCCCCTCAGCACCCCGTTTTCAAGGAGCAGGAGAAAGGCGGAAGGTTATTTTTTTATATTTGTTTTTAAGTGTGTCAGTGAGCTCCCTCCTGCCCGTGCCCTGCCTCCAGCCGCCCGCGCCTGCCGCCGCCCTGGCCACAACGCCGCCCTGCAAAGGCGGCCCAGGTCGGCAGTGCCGGCCCGCAAGCCCTCCTCAGGTTGTTCATCGGGCATAGCGAAGCCGCACTGAATGTAATGATTTTAAAATGTTTGCCAAGCAATCAGCAGAAATAAATTGGATTATGTTGACCATGTTCCTAGGCTATTGCTTACAATGATTGCACACCCAGCACCCTGAGCACAGTCCTCTGACAAGGGGAATGTTTTCCTCATCGACTAACACTGATACCACAAAACTCAAAGCAAATAACGTAGGTGTCAATTCTTTTTCAGACTAATTGTTCTGTTTCTTGTAAGAATTATATGTTTTTCATTTTAAAAAATATTGGTTTTGCTTGCAAGTCATAACTGGGAGGGCCAGTGGTTTGTTGAGCAGCACCCAGCACAGTCATAACATCCCATAGTCATCAATGGAAAAGGCTAGAGAGTTTTCTGGCACAGCTCTGATCAAAGGCCAACTGAAGCTCCTCACTCCCCCTCACCTGGTATTTGAATGAAACCACTATTTAGTAATACCCATTAAATCCTTTGACCATTCTGTTTGTCAAGGAAATCTTATTTTCTTTAGTCTTTGAATGCAGAATGAGCATGGAATGCCATGAAACACACCTGAGTGTAGCAGAAACTCAGCTTTTTGATGTGAGTTGACTTTATTTGAATGAAGACTAGCCAAGAATACCTGAATTCATCATCCAGAGGGACCTCTCTGACAGGCAGCTCTCTTCTATACGAGGTCAAAGAGCCTTTCATCCTGCCCTAAACCAGGTAACAATACAGCAGGAAGGATCCCAGCAACAGACTATGGAAACTACATCAGAAACAAGGTGGTCACTATGTCCACAATGATTTGTTTCTCGAATTTCTTCAGTGTTTTCCTTCAGAGACTTCAGCCCATTAAGACTGTTCATCAGTGGCCCACAAAACTTCATGTGGTTTAACAATTTATTTCAACTTTCCAGACAATAGAGTTCTCACTATAAAATTCTCTGTTTTGAACCAAAATTCCTACGTTTTGAACCGAAAATCGTACAGTTTGAACTCTCCTTTCTGTTTCTCTCCCCCCCCTTTTCTCCTTTTGTTTCTCTCCCCCGCTGCCCCCCCCCCACCCCATACCTGACGTATTTATACACTTCAGTAAGTGACATTTACCTACTTCCTCTCTTCTAATGACAGACAGACATACTATCTGCCCCTCCAATGCAATGTTCTTTAAAAGTCTTAAAACAGATTATGGGTTCTTAAATGTTTGGGGGTTTTCTTATCTTTTTCCTTCAAATATTGTTCCTCATCCTGCTGTTAACCATTTGCTCTAGCTCAAAATCTCTTCATTTGATGTTCAGAGAGTTGCCGCTGGGGGACCATCACTGGTAGGAGGTTAAGCTTAATTGCACAGTGATCAGTTACTAATAGAGATCCAGCTGTAGTCTTTTCTTATAGCTGTGAACTACTCTGAACCTATTCAAGGCCTCTGCAGAGCACACTTATGCTGCCAACAAAACAACATCTGAGAACTTACTTACAGTGTTATGTATTGCTCCTCCAGACCCTTTGTAGATGTTTTCAGTTAACCAGCCATTACTGAAATGGCTAGTAATCTGTTTGTCTATTGCATGATTTAGCACACTAACATCATTGTTACTGTGATGTCGGTGATGAAGCAAAAAAGCTTTGTATGATACTTCTATTACTATAAGTATGTAACCAAACATAATAAAATTCACAAATACCCATTGTCTAATACCCCATCCCAGTGTGCTAACAGCTCCACAGAGAAGGTGCTAAAGCATATTCAGTCCTGTGGGCAGGAAGGAGTAAAGTGGAGGTAAAATAAAATAAACTGTTGTAAGGAACTTGGAACGAATGGATTGGTGAGGGGTGGAGGAAACAGAAAAATCCAGGAAATGTTTGAATAACAAAAGTAACCTCAGGATAACCATTAATATACCATCTGTGCTGAAAGAAAAAGGCCTGGTGCAGGTGGAACAGAGAAAATTACTCAAATCTCTTCAGAGATGCACGCAGCATACTACTGCACAGTTAGGATGTGCCAGAGTACTAAGTAAAAGCAAAGCAGCTAGAAAGGCGTCTTGTTAAATACAATCTAGAATTTAATTTAGTTTGCTCTTTGCTTCCATGTTTTCAACTTAAAAGAATTTCAATGTCCATTAAATAAACAAGAAACTGTTTTGGTTTGTTTTTTGGGGGGGAGGGCGAAGGGCTGACTTTTTTATCATGTTATGATTTGGAAGCAAAAGTAATATTTCTTTAAAATGAAAAACACATAAAAATGCAAAGCCTGTCTGGTATGGGAATAAGGTGAATCTGGGTGTAGTTTTCAAACTGAGACTGGTCCTGTCTTCTCACAGACAGCATAACCCCCATTCCCCTGAGGCTAGTACACAGAGACAAGATGAAGGCCATGGACTGCTCTTTGAGCCAACAATAGATCTGGTATCACCAAATGCCAGGTTTGGGGAGAGACATCTTGAGGAGTAAGTGCACCCCACTGTTCCAGGCAAAAGCCAGAGCATCATGAAATATTCTTTCTTTTCTTTACATAGTTCTCTCTTGAGAAATTCTCTGAAAAGCAAGGCTTCTAGAGGTCTTTGGTTTGAGAAGCATATGGAGAATTTGAGACAGAAAAGAGATTCATCTTCAACTTACATGTTCCATGTAAGCAGACAGATTTGTATCAGAGTGGTCCCAGGGGGATCAGAATTTGACTCCGCTGCAGCCTCTAAATTTAAGATGCTGCAACACAAAGCGGTATTCCATGGCTGTACAATTTGTTCAGGCAGTTTAGTTGTCCCTCCAATAATCAGTGTAGCATCTCAACTGAGTGCTGTGGTTCCCACTATTTTTAAAGCTTGCTATCATAAATACCTCAAAATGTTTTGTGGGTACTATTCTTTTATCCACCATAGACACTTGTTTTTTCTCAGGTTTTCAGCATTAGCAGACATCTAACATCCTTACTTTACTAGATTTTGTTAGCTGAAAATCCCTTCTCACAGGGGAAAAGCCTATATCAGATATTCTAAAATAAAGTTAGAAGCTGTCCCTGTATCTTATTTGCATGTGGAAAAAGAAGACTATTTCTACTTAGCCTATTCATAAGTACATAAAAGCCTTTTAAAGTCAATTAAGACAGTCCATAAAAATTAAAGAGGAAAGGCTTTAAAAGTCCAGCTTCCTTAGCACCTTCCATCAAATGATTTCATTTTGCTTTATGAACACCTCTGGAGCTAGGCATTACATCCTTTTAATATTTGAGGAGATCAACAGTTTAAGTACCAGACTCTTGGAAAAGTCAAGCAACATTGTTAGACAATGTTTATAAAAGCTATTAGCCCCGGAGGAGCAAAAACCCACTTACAGCAGAAATATGTGGAGATTCCAGAGTGTTTAGGTTTCTATTTAACTTTCAAGATTACTTGTGTCTATAATACAAAAATGTAAGATTAGACATAACTGACAATGAAACCACCAGTGGATGAGAACACTGCAACCATGGTCACCTTCAAAACATCATTTCAGTGTTCTGCTTTTTTTTTATTGAATTCTCACTGTATTCTAGCTAAAATCCCGATGTCCTTTTTCATGTCTTCCCACGGCTAGACCAGTTCCAAGCTACCCGAGAGACCTGGAGAGCCCAGAACAAATTCCACACCTTGGATTCACCAACCTCAACTGCAAGAGCTACGTGTGCAGATTTTCCAGTATTAGCATAACAGATCGAGATTAACCAAAATACAGTTTTTCTGAAGTATCCCAGATAGCACTCCCAAACTTCAATTACACACCACCATTCAAAAAATACAAGGTTCTGCTAAAAGAAAACTGCATTCAGAAAACTGAACATTGGTGATCAGAAAACTGACACTTTCCATCCACTGAATGGTGGTGGTATAGGAAGTTATGTCCAGTATACTTCTCATGATTGCATATACCACTGTAATACTGGAACCCTTTCAAGCAGTGCACTAAATTAGGTGACTAATACCTCCCTGTTCTCCCTCTCATCAAAAAGGCAGCGGTATTGTGTTGCAGTCTTTGCTGTGTACGGTGAAAGAAGAAACTCTCAAATAAATGGTCCTTGCAATGAAAGTAGAAGGTTGATGAGATTCTAGATGAGTATATTAGTTACTGTTGCAATTCGTTATACCGTCTTACACTTAGCGCTACTGCACGCTTACTGCACAGACAAGCTTTACCCTTATTTCGGAAAGTTCGGTTACACCACAGAAATAGCTGGCACTGGCTTTGGCCCTCATGGTCTTCACCCCAGAGTTGAGTCCAGGCTGTTAGGAGTCTTGGAAAAAAAACCAAAACTAACCACCACCCCCCCCCCCCAAAAAAAAAAACAAAACCACCCAAACCCAAGACCTGGAACAGAACTCATTCTTGTAAGTTTGCTAGATGGTGAAGATTCCATACACCATTGTGCTTCATCCAAAAGAAAAAAAGATAATTGAAGCTAGATGACTGACCCCTAAGATAGGATGGCAGCTCCATGAAAAAGAGGACAGTAGAAAAGTATTTTTTTTTTTAAATACTGCTATGTGAGACCATCAGAAATGAATACCAAGGCTCTCTAAAGCCATCTAAATGCAAAGACCAATGGCAAATATACAATTTCAGAGGAAACGGTACATTTTCCAAAATGTTTTGATCTTGCTGTCAGTCTGTTATTTGCCTTGCCCGAGTTCAGATTCAGTTGCTTGCTCTTCATCCATGAGCTAATCCCATCTAAGCATTGGGTCATCTCGATAATTGAAGTTACGTGAAATAGGCAACTGAATGAAGTAAAGCTGATTATTTAAAAAAGAATGAAAAAAAGTGCCAGGAGTTTAAAAGCTAGATTACATGAATTTTTGCTCATCTCAAAAATGCAGGAAATTATTTTCCTTGAATTCTGCAAGATCAAGTGTGCCACTGATTAAAACTTTGTCTACTGAAGTGGAAGAGCAGAACACTGATGAGTTTGATTGTCCTGCAAGCAAGATATTTTCAATGAGACTGTTAACAAAATGAAACCACTATGATAATTTAATTCCTAGTTCAGGCCTTCCAGCAGCTTTTCAACGTGAGTAATCTCCATCAGTTCAATACCCCCAAAATTATAAATAACCACCAGTGAATACATGCCATTCAAATGTAGACAGGCATGAACTTATGAGGTAGTTTATAACTTTTATAGTCTCACCACCAATTAACAATGTAAATAAATTACTAAAGCCCTATCAGATTATAATTTCCCCAAAATGACATTTCTGTGATTATGTTTCCGTGACTTCTGTGATTATAGTTATGAAGTAACTATATGAAGTAACTAATCAAAGGGGAGGTGGGGAATCCTAGAATAACCCAAATTAGCAGGAATCATAATGGTTGGCTTGTCATGAGTCTCTGCCTCTAGTGTTAAGTATCTTTACATCTGAGCAAAAGCCCACAGCTATTCTGCCTGTTTCTGGATACATTCAGATCATTAGCAAAATACTGAGTGATATAAACAGAGCAGACTCACCACTATTTTATCCATCATTTTAAAGATGTCATCTAAGAACGAATGTACTGAAAGATATGATGAGATCTCTTGTCATTGCTCAGATAATGAAAAAGAGGCTTCACCGTTCAGCGCATTATGCAAAGCTGATTGATAAAGAGTAGCACCTCATCATCACAAAGTATATTGCAGACATGCAAAATATTCGGCTACTCCTCTGGCACTATACACTGTACTGTGTGGGGAGGAACACGGAGGAGAAAGGAAGACAGACCCCCAATCATACGCTGTAGAACTCAGGGAAACTGCATTTAACCATCTTTTGCGAAATTCCAAGAAGCCTTGAAACAGAAAAAGGTCTTAAAATAAAAAGATTAGTCAGGATGAGTTTGGTACAATGCTCTGGGTGATGCTCTGTTTGTGTTGAGAAAGGAATGTACTCTGAATAATTAGAAGAGATAAGGTGGGCACCTGAAGGAGATCAGGAGACCATCAAGTCAGGAATTTGTTGAACAAAGAAAACTGAAAGGTCTACTCCACCTAGATCCCACCTATTGTGAATGGAATGATTGGGTGTCAAAATCAAATGAGTATGTATGCAAAGATGCTGTGTAACCTCTCACAAAACTGTATAAAATACCTAACTTTTCACTGAAAACTTTGGAGCTAGTTTGTCCAGTGCGAATCGGCTAGCTCCCCAACGTTGCACGAAATAAATACCTTTGCGCTTAAAGACGAAATTCGTCTCTGAGCAGTTACTCTGTGCCGTTTTGGCACCAGCGTTGATCAATACAGAATTCCATTTTTACAGAAGAAATGCCGCAAAGAGGCAGCAAACATTCAGAAATAATTGACAGATTATTTCAGAAGGATTTGACAGATCATTAACTTTTGATTTCTTCAGTGACATCATCCTATTTGATCCAATTAATAAAAACAACCCTCACTAAGAGAAAACCTAGGTAGGCATTTTTTTGTACCGAACACGGTATTGCAGCTTTTGTAAGCACATGTTCTTTCTGTTTACATATCGTCCAAAATCAAGGGAATGAACAATCATTTCTCTTAAACCAGATTGAATTGCATGCAATGGAAGGCAATTAGAATGTCTCTGCAAATGTTTACTTTTTAACGTTGAAGTTTCAGAAGTAGCAAGAACAAAGATTTGCTGCTGACTTTGTTGCTAATTTAGGAAGTTCTGTTCCGAGTCTAGAGTCTAGACAACCCAGCACTGATAAAGTTGTTTTTATAATCAGTTTGATCAAGAGACTGCTAAAAAAAGCAAATTAATTTCTGAGACCTCACAGTACCTAATGGGAGATCTAAACATTAGTCTCATATCAAGCCAGCAGACTACAAACTGTTGGATTCTTAAGCTTTACTTGCAAAAATAACATTCATAGCAGACAATCGTGTGAAGAACAAACATCATTAGGAAGATCATGAAGTAGGCCATTACCATTTCATATAATTAAATATTTTCCTATTTGCTTTTCCTTTCGTAACTCTCCTCCAGAAACAAGCAGGATTTCTCCAGGCTGCAGAAAAATCACCGCTCTATCACCACATTACTGTTTAACTTTGTATTTGACAATGCTCAAGAATGCAGAGAACATATGAATCGAGACATACGAATCAAGAGTTTGGATTTACATAGCAGCGAGTCCAACTAGGAGCTTTAGAACAAAACCGTATGAAGCACAGCCCTGATCTAACATCCAAAATGAAGTAAATAAATCTAATGTTCTTGTTTCCATTCTTGTATGGATTTTTCTTTAACACCGGTTTGCTTATAGGGAGCAGCTGTTCATTGTCCATAAATTTACTCAAACTGAGATGTCTGTTTTCAACAAACAGGGTACATACCATTGTGAACATCAAGACTGGAATTTAAAATTCTTCCCAGTTCTTACCTTTGATTTCTGCTCTTAATTTTTTTTTAAAAAAAAGTACGTAAAAGTAGCAGTAATTGAAGTTTAATTCCATTATATTACGTAACCCAGAAACCTGTTGGAACAGAGCTGTCAATACCCTCTTGGACAGCTAGCTGCTCATTGAAACATTTTGTGAATCGCATTGCTTTTAACCTGCTGCTGCTGTACAAACTGTAAGCCTTTCAGGAAGTGTTCACCGGGCATTAATTTTTTAAAAAGAACAATACTATCCCTGTCACAGTAAAAGGCTTGTCAGTTGTTTGTTATTCAACATGCAAAACGAAAGCACCTCAAAGATACCATTCTAAGGTTTGAAAGGTGGAATTTCATTTGTAATTCCTTAAAATCACACATGAATTTTGATAGTCAACGTTAGCATCTTCATGAAGCTGGAAAGTTTGTGGTTTTGAGGATAAAACTGGTTACTTACTAACAGAAGCAGAAGCGGTTTCGCTACACGGCTGAATATTTAAATAGACAAAGCAGTCAGGAAATAGGTCCACCAGCCACCCCCCTCCACTATGGAGCCCAGTAAGTGCTCGATGCTTCCAGCAGCATAAACAATAAACACATAAAGCAATGAGGCTGGGACCATTAATGCCATATGCTTACAAAATAAACACTGCATTCAAATGGAAGGCAAGAGTCTACTTTAGCTAAAAGAATAAGACCAACCCAAAATAATAAATGTTTAGAGCCACAGGAAATATTTATTTCAACATTAATTTGTGCTGTGTTTTATTTTTCTATACAACATAACTACTGCATAGCTTTCATAGCTGAAAAAACTTAAAAGAATCACTCAGAGCCAAGATGTACACAAATGAAAGTTATTTTATCATGTCCAACATACATTCAGCGTTCCTGAGAAGCTAGCATATCTGAGTTGAAACTGCAAAATTAGAACAACTCCAATCAGCAGAACTAGTCTATTACCGCTGCAACAGGAATGTTGTTTTACCGCTGTTACCATAGTTAGTTAAATCCCTTGATACTGGAAGCTGGGATCTCCTTGATGCCAGCCACTTATCTCAAACCCATCAGTGCAAATTAGAGGCAGCCCAAACTCGTCATTTGCGAAAGGAAAAGTGAAAAGAGGAACAAAGGCTCTCATATAATGATTTCATCCTGGTTTTAAAGCTGCTCATTTCAAGCTCAAAAATATTTGTATTACTGGGGACCAATGCCCAGTTCTGTATCAGAACAGTTCTGGGAAGCATACCACAAAAGCAAGCTAGCAGTGTAAGATGTATTAGTAGAAAAATGAACTAGGTTGACCAAGTAGATCATTTTTCCCTCTCTGCTTCACATAAATCTTATGTCACATACATAGTCCTGAAGTTAAATAATTTCAAAAGGTCAACAGAGTACTGATACAAGATTACACTTCTAATAGTATAAGATGTTTATTATTAAAACCTTCAGCTGTTCTAAAAGCAAGACAAATGGCTATTCCTTACCAATTACAGTAAGTGATTCATGTACTTTAGAATACTAAACTCTCTGCTTCCTAGTATTATGGTGTGGTATGGCTTTTTATTGCTAAATTGTCAGAAAATGAAGAAAACTACAGCAATCTGATTACAAATTAATAATTGTAGCTTGACCAGACGGGAGGAAAATTTTTTGCCCTTTGACTTCTGTTCAGGTATATTTTTAAATGACATACTGAAAGCTAATTTCAGCACTTTTGCTTTAAGCTGCATTTCTTACAGCAAATAATTAGCAGTTTCCAATATGCGCTGTGTAGCAGTGCTGGCTGAAAATTACACATCACAAACTGATGCTTTTTCATGAGCCCCAACCCAAAAAGGGACAGAAGGTGATCAGAAATCACGGTGTCGCTCTGTCACGCAAAGCTGACCGAACCGCTACGGAGCACACCAGCAGTGCCGGCCCTGCACCCACAGCTCTGTAACTTCAGTGAGCAGACACCGGTCCAAGTGAACACATTCCTGTAACCCCCAAAGGAACACCAGCGCGCCTCCTGCGCTGGCGTACATACCCATCTCCCAAACGCTAAAGTTCGGGGAGTTTTATGACATCAAGACACGGCAAAGCATGAAGTCACCGTTCATTCTTTTCTCAGACAAAAATCCTGAATGCTATAAAATCCCTACAAATCTAAATACAGTATAACTGGTCACTTCGTTATGTCTCCGTAATGTTAACAGGTAAATCACTAAACACAGCTTTATGTACTCAGTCATCAGTAACTATATCTAACAAACCTAAACATACTTATTACCTCACATCGTTAGCCCTTTACTGCTTTGAGGTATTATATAGAAGCACAATTAAGATGGAAGACTCTCTTCTTTTCAAAAAATATACTCCTTCCACTTAGTACTGTTTTCCTATCATCTAATCCATTCTGTATTTTCAAAAGTCCCGCGCTATAAATAGCTTATTTTATACAAACCACGTATTTTTAAAAACCACCAGAATTTCTCTGCTAAAAAAAAAAATAAATCACTAAGTAAACAAAGCATTGTGTCTCCTTTTAGATTGTTCTAAAGCAGATAACCAACTAATCCTAAGGGAGCAATTTCTCAGTGCTCCGAAACAAGCATGCCTACACCCTAGTTTGAATGCTCTGAAGGAACATCAGTAAGGCAGGGAACATGGCAGAACAGCAAACAGCTGAAGTTGGTTGGGGCAGCTGATGTACTGGATTCAGGATCCCTTGCTCCACAGACCAGCAGAAAAGAGCCACAGGGTCTTAGAGTCAGCTGTGGCACTTGACAGAGCAAAATGCGTGGGAAGCTCAATTTTTAACACCGGCAAACTCTCGCACATTTTGCGATTTTCAACTTTTCCTCCCATTTATTGCAGCGTAAGCAGCCAAAACCAAAGCTCTGGTGATGAGCAGGCTGCGCGTGTTTGTAACTGCTTTAAGGAGGAGGCAGTGACCTTCACACCCTCATAGAACAGCCTCATTCCTCCCTCTCCTCGGTCTCTTTTTGTCTCTCTAGGCAACGGGTTTTTGTTTTTCTACCAGAAAAATGGGAATAAGGTTTTACCTTTCAAGTAATTTATGAAAAAACAGGGCTGTTCTCAAAACCAAGTTACTCTGCATGCATCTGTTGTATCCCTGAGGTAACCGTAGTTAAGAGGGTCCCTGACAGTATTTCTTTAGGACCTAGAAAATGTCTTTCTCCCAAGAAGCCACACTGTCCTGTTACTCCTTCAGAGTGGGCCAGTTACTTCTTAAGATAACTTGCTCCCTTCCTGCTGCTCTATGGCTCTAAAGTTACATTTAAAAAAAAAAAAAAAAGTGAAATTCACACTCGCTCTGAGGTATCCACAGTGACCCGAGTCTCCGTGTTCCTGCCCCAAACCCTTAAATGCCCTCAGCTGTCAGAAATCCGTGTTGCATAGTCAAACAGTGATCGCGTGCTGCCTGCACAAAGACGCTCCCACCCTAGGGCCATTCTCCACTACGTGATCGCTAGTGAAGGAACAACTGTGTATTTTGCACACGCACAGCCTGGTATGAGAAAAACGCCTTAGTCCTAAACTTAAAGCATTGCAAGCACTTTGCTTGTCACCTCTTCAGTAAGAGAAGCATTTTCCCGGGAATCACGATGACATACACCAGTGTCATGGAAGCATCAAATCCACTAGATTCCTCGGAAGTCTGAGCTTTGGTACCTTGTCCAGGCACTAGCCCCCAGGTTCCTTCGTGGTCCCAACAGCCAAGCTGCTTCCCATAGCTTGCATTCCCACTGCTGCGAGGGGAGAGGGCACTGGGCCTGCTCTGCACCCCCATCCCCCCCACCCACCCACCCCCAGCAGCTGGGACACCTGACAGCCTTCCAATTAAGCCAGTGACACCAGTGCACCCCAGTGCCTTTAGGTGGATTGCACAGGTGTCACCAGCTTAATTGGAACATGGCAGGTCTGCACAGCTGTCAGAGGACATTAATTTGGCCTGTAGTATTTGCATTCCTGGTAGCAAAGCTAGAGGAGTGTGAAAGAGCCCAGTCAGCTGTCATACCCACAAACTGGGCTTGGGCCATGACAATTAAAGAAGGGGGAGGAAAAAAAAAAAAAGAGAAAAAGGAAACCAGGCCAAAGTCTCTCCCGCCTCAAGTTCCACTCACAGCCATCTGCTGCCCCATTCGCAAGTACCAAAGCAATGGCAGTTCACGCCAGCTGGTTCTGGGGTCCGCAAGGGATTTCATGCTGAGAGTGGGCTGTTTGTGGACCTTGCCATAACTAGCGAAAGTGGTACAGAAGGTGGCTCTACACCATTTAGCAGAAGGCTGCACGCAACTACTAGACAAATCCTTACCTGGGGAGCAACCTTTTTTTTCAGCATTGCACAAAGTAGCCCCCCCTGCCCCCCAAAAGGAGGATAAGCAAGCCATCAGGAAGCCCCAACATAATGAACTTGAATTACCCTAGAGCAGGAATTTTTAAAACCTATGTATGTTTCTGAATACTAGTTTGAAATCAAATTGCTTATGATGTTCAGGACGCCTATGTTCTAAATAGCAACTCCTGCAACTGCAGTCAGAAAACTCAATCCAATTCAACATTTTATGAGGAGTCAACCTTCCTCCTTCCTACTGACAATTATTCCACAGGGCATGAAAGTCCAGACCCACCCCACGATGCCCGAGGTGGGGGGGATCCCCCACTCCCTCAATTGCTTATCAAACTTGAGGCAGACTCAAACCCCACTTTGTATTTAAACTCACGTTTTCCTTCACAAGACTGTTTTCATTGCTAACAAAATAGTTTTCGAAAGTTCTTTACTCCCCATCGTAAGTGCCAGTTTAGAAAAGCGTTGGAGTTAAAAGAAAATACTCAAACTACTTGGTTCCACATACTTTTATAGCCAACTGCTATGATTTAAATAGGATACTCCAAACGTCAGCGCTTAATATTATTAGTCTGGGGTTAGTTGCCAGCTCTCCAAACATAACCTATTCTCGCTCCAGCCTCACAGCATGACAGCACATAGCTCCCATTCCAAGGGGAACCTGTTTCAGCAAGAACCGCTCCAGCTCCTCTTTGCCAGAGGGACCAAGTCTCAGGATACCCCAGGGAAAGGAAAAACTGAAATCCGACCAAGTACGTTAACCTGTAGAATCACACAACAGTTTGGGTTGGAAGGGACCTTTAAGGGTCAGCTAGTCCAACCCCCTTGACTCGAGCAGGGACATCTTCAACTAGATCTGGTTGCTCAGAGCCCCGTCCAGCCTGGCCCTGAACGTTCCCAGGGATGGGGCATCTACCACCTCTCTGGGCAACCTGTTCCAGTGGCTCAACTACCCTCAGTAAAGCATTTGTTCCTTATGTCCAACACAAACCTACCCTCTGCTAGAGGGAAAGCATTACCCCTTCTCATATCGCTGCAGGCCCTTGTAGAGAGTCCCTCTCCAGCTTTCATGTAGGCCCCCGTTAGGTACTGGAAGGCTGCTGAAGTGTCTTCTCCCCAGAGCCCTCTCTTCTCCAGGCTGAACAACTCCAACTCTCTCAGTCTGTCCTCATAGAAGAGGTGCTCCAGCCTTCTCTCTGATCAACTCCTACTATAAATTCCACACAGGATTAGCTTTCCCAAACTGAAAATGCTGTCAAGTCACATTTTACTAAAAATCACTACAAAATTACAAAGGTGCCATCTAATTTGACCTCAGTGTCACCTATGCTATTATTTATGTCGATCTTAAACTGTATCCGAACATGGCCCAGCAGGGTCACTTCTAACTGGCCACAGACACTTCACTTTACAGGACACAGCACTACAGTTCTGCCCAAGAAATATCTAGGCATATGTCTGAAGAAAGCATTCTCCAAAAACATCTGCATGCATTTAGTTTTCAAAACAATTTCCTACATAATTTAAACAAGTTTGCAAGGGATCAACATTGTATGCGTTCTATTGATGTCATCGTAATTGTGCTGCTTAAGCATCCACACTCTTAATATTTTAATATTAAACTACTGCCACGACAATAAAACAGCAGTTTAATGGGAGACTAAATGGCTTCTCATGTTTTGATCAAAACAATAGAAATACTGACATACTGTGGCACAAAATTAGTATAAATAGACTTTATTGAAGTCAGTACCTTTGTACTGAAGCCGAAGATTGTGTCTACATAAGCACAAGTTGTAACATTTCACAACTTCTAAAAGGAATGTCAACAATTACAACGATCATGCATACCATGGTCGATAATCACATTTTTAGAAGCATTTTCAACCATTTCTAAAGAAATGCTTATAACATTGTTATATATAGAACTACTTTCAATAAACTGCAAAACATTGATCAGCTTTTCCAGTATGAGCTACAGTGTCAACACAAAAGGGAGGCATAAATGTTTAATTTATGAAATCAGAATGGAATATTTACTGTAAAGAAAAATTAAAAAGCTTTCAAATAAAGGCCATTATTGAACCAAAGTGAAGAGCACAACTTGAACTTTGAAACATTTCATCTCTTAAAGCTGTCCTCTGAATAACTTCAGTTCAAAGCATAAATTCAGTACTGTGAGTATTCCTTGGACTGAAGTTTGGCAATGATGCGATCCAACTGTCTCTTTGCTTCGCACTGTGGAAAATTGCTCATGTCATAATACTGAGGGGCAATTTTCACCAGCCTGTCAAAAAAGGAAAAGTTTGTTACTAATACTCAAACTTTTAAGATGCATCCTACAGAAATTCTGCAACTGAACCAAGGGAAACAAAGATTATCCATTATTTTGAGCTCGTTCTGCAGTTCTAACATTAATGAAGGTTTACACACACATTTAAATCTCAGTCCCATCCCATGCAAACACCCAAGTCCAAAGCAAAAAAGCACACACTTGAGTCTTGCACGATGCTCCCATCCAGCCTCACATCCCTTAGAGGCCCACACTGTGGCTTCAGTACATGCTGTAAGAACCCATACGGAGCTGCTGCTAAATGTCAAAGTCCCCAAGCCACAGAAGTCCACCTAAATATCCGCCTGTGTAAGACTACAGTTCAGCCTTAACTGTTGCAAGCTTAAAAATGCAACCAAGGCCATAGGATCCTGCATTAAGCTATACAGCACTTGCTGAGAAAAAGATTTCTAAGGAAGGATTCAAACATTTTTCCACGGAAATACTACGGACAATATGTATGCTATGTTTTCCAGCTTAGAAATCTTTAAACTCTTTCCACACAACAGCACAATTCTATCATCAATTGAAGAGCCTCCCACGTCCCAAAGCTTACAGCTTGGCAGTTTAAGTACAGCTATTAAGACAGGCAAGCCTATTCAGATCTCTGCTTGTTTGCAGAGGATCAGGCTTCTAATTTCCTTGATATACACTCTATTGATGAATAAATATTATGACAAGACAGGCTGTACTAGTACTACCACCTCTTTCCTTCATGTTTTAAGAAAGTGTTAAATCCTGTTCAGATCCTTCTGGAAAAGTTTGACATTTGCCGAGAGTGGTACTAGATCCTGAGAACAAAAGGCATCTACTGGTACCTCTTAACTTGGGTACACAAGCGGGTGCTAGTACATATCCCCAAACACCGCATCTCCAAGCTGCTCATCCCCAACAGGCTTACCAAAGTAACAGGGTTTAGGTCAAGCATCTCTCTGTGCACTGCATACAGAGCCTGAGCATCCAAGTTTGACACTCAGTTCCCACAGACAGAAACAAGTATCCATGAAGAAAACCTTTAGTTACAAGATCTCAAGTCCATGCCATTGCCATGCCCCAAATGATTTTGATAATATCAGCATCAGGAAAAGTGAAAGGAACTTTTTTTAAATTGAGGTTAAAAAAAGGAAAAAAAAAAAAAAAAAGTGCTTCACAGTAGGTCATGATTGTTTTAAAACTTTTGGCTTACCATTCTGGTTTTATGTCTGTACATGTCCGGATGTAATTCTTTGTTGTGAGGACAAACTCATTATAGAGCACCCATTCTGGTTTATGATCGAGGACAGTGGAGGGATGCAACTGCACCACCTGGTTATCTTTCACTGTTAAGTAATGCCCTGTTCGTTCCAAATGTGCCACCTAAGTAAAAAGACATTCTTTCGTTACCACAGGCAATTTTTAAATGAAGTGATTTCAAGCTGACTGTTAAGTGTTCTATACAAAATACACTACCCCGACTTTTAAACCTCATCTAAATTTGGTACATTACTTGACCACTTCAACAATTCAGGGTTCTTTTTTATAGTCACAATCAAGATGCCAGATGTTTTTGCTAACTGCCATGCTAAGTGTATATTCTAATACACAATTCAAGCAACATATAAGAACACCTGTCACGCAAAGAGAAGAACCATTATTAGAAAAACAGCAATGCAAACAGATTATTGGAAGAGAATATTTATTGGACAAGTTTGTAAGACCACACAAAGTCACAGGTATCTGCTTCAGGCACTTCATTGCTGCAGCCACTGTGGGACCTGTAAGCCACAACGTTACCCTTTCAAGTTTTTATTACTGCAGTGTTTCAGTAGTAATTTAACTGATGCACGTATTATTCTGCAAATCCTCTCACACAGTGGGCCTGAAAAAAATATGTCAGTCCAGTAAGAACAGGAAGTTTAGTATGTCAGAAATAAGAACAGTCTTGTTACAGCATGAGCTTCAGAGCTGGAAAATGTAGGTTCAGCAACACACTTGTGCTATGACCTTGGCGAAAATCGATTAACCTCTCTCTGACTAAGCTTCTTGCTCTATGAAAGGGAATAATGCCTACCTCGCTGAGATACTCCGATACCTAGCTCATTAAGATTTGGTAAAGCAGACAGTTATCCTTAGACAGATATCCTCTGTAAGAACAGTTAATCTAACAGAACAGGTGACTAAAATTAACCTTTTGATACTGGTAATTCAAGATGACCTCAGTACTTAATTCATTACATATACACACACACGTGTACTGTAAAAAGATTAAGCAAGATGGACAATGGCTGAAAGATGTCTGAAAAGATACATTTTTATTAATCATCCTTAGCTGTTCTCCTTTAATATAGGCACTTTCTTGTTTTCTTAATTCCTCTCATCTTTTTTGGTTTTTGCCTAGTCAAAATTAAATTCTATCTATTAGATTAAAATCCCAGGATTTCTAAAGCAGTAGTTACCTCAAATTTTAAGTCAGAATATCTCCTTAGTAACAAATATTTTGAGTGTGCTTCTCTTATGACATAAATATCCAGAAGATGTTTTAGGAGTGGAACAAAGTATTTAAAGTCTGCGAATCTTTTCGCCCAAGATTTTTGAGATTACACTGCTACTTTATTTCAAGTCTGGGGAGCCAACACAGGCTCTTCTAAATGGAGATTAACAGTGCGCTGTCTGTAACGATTTAGGCTTAATTTCACCCAACTCAATCCAATGTTTGCAAAATTAAATAGCAGTATAGCTGCAAACCAGACTAGACTAGAAACTCATCTGTCACAGACCTAGCACAATCACAGCTCACAGCACATATGTTGCTGTGGGATTATGCTTGCTTTGTTTTTGTTTTTTTTTTTTTTTTTAAAAAGGAATTGGGGGGGATGGTGTTTTTTTCCCCTCCAAAAAATCAATTTCATTTTTCAGATCAAAATAAAAGCATGCCATACAAAAATATTTGCGTGCTTTATCAATTTCTGTTCTTCCTATAAAAGGACAGAAGAATTAATTTATTTAGGGTTCAGTCTAAAAAACAGTATGCTGTTAAATTTAAATCAGTACAATTTACTTGCAGTACCTCAGCCTCACTCGCATGTATTACAATAGAAGAGTCTTCTCATCTAGCTTTCCCAAATACATACAATTTCCTTTTCCACATCATCTATAATGATAGTAGGAAGTTGTATTTCATAGTTCAGAATTATGCAAAGTAAACACGTAAAAAGATTCTGAAGTAACTAATTAAGCATACGCAAAGAAAGTAAGTGCTACAGAAAAGTACAGTTAGCTCTTAATTTCCAGGGAAGGACAGCAGCTGGAGTAACACCAATTAAGAAAAAAACATTTCCTTAGAACATGGATATCAGGGATATTTAAGTCACATTTAAGTGGTTACATACTACTTTAACTTCTTTCAGTCCTGGGCTACCCTTAGCACCGAGCACAATATTCATCCTGTTTACACATTTTATTAAGTATGCTTGTTAGTGCATAGACTAGTACAGAATTTCAGGTTCAGTAATGGCAACACTATCGCAAAACACATGCAGTGAAGCAATGGCTCCATAGCAAGCAATGATGATCTAACTCTCAGCTATTACCTTTTCCTGCTCCCCCCTGGCCTGAGCTGTTTCAGCACAGCTGACCAAGCCGATGCTGCTTCTTTTCTAAAGGTATAATTGGTTTGCAGGATCAATATGCTAAAAGCATTTACAACGGGCTCAGGCAAGCACTAAGGCTGACAAAAGGGAATGAACAAGGACACATGGGAGGCAGCATATACACATGCTACTCTGAACCCGCAGCAAGCACCCAGTTCCGGCGCCTGTGAAATACAATATAGTGGTGGTTGGGCCAGACATCCTTCAGAGGTCCCTTCCAACCCCACCATCCCATGATTCTGTGATGTTTTTCAGAGCATGAAGAACATGAAAGTATGAAGACACAAAGCATGTCTAGGAAATGGGTTCATTTTTTCAATCAATATTGGTAGTATGAGAGATACTAGGGAACACGCTTGAACCCTCAGCTCGATCATGTCCATCTATTATGTATTTGTGTCAAAACGTTTGTGAATTAGGCTACCTGAACAAAGAATGGGGTTGTAAATGGAGAGAAAAGTCACTGACACTACTGACTGCACACCATAAGGAGCTATACAAACGTGACTAAAAGGATCAATAGAGAGCCAAGACAGCTGATGTGTCTCTGCAACAGGTTACCTTGCAGACTGGGAAAGCCCACCTGCTGATGATTTAGAGACAACTGCAATGCTTTTATGAACATGAAAACCCACACTGCATGGTGGCCACCATGGCACATGCCACCAGAGGAAAAAGTTTCAGTTCCAAGTTCTCCTAACAGAGGTTTCAAGGATGTCACACAGTTTTATTAAGAATGACACGCTCTCCTCTGAAGTCTTAAGTATACCTGTGCTTATTTATCATGTATCACACATCCTTGAACCTCGAGGACCCAAACCATGGTTCTCTGGTGTAGCCGCAAGAAGGAGATTTTAATTAGCAGTCCTGTTGTCTGACATGTAACTTCCTGTACAGCACAAGTCATTTAATTTCATCCTCTGTAGTGGCCCTGTGTGCGACTAAGCCACATCTTCCAAATAAAGGTTCCAAAGCTTCATTTGAAGACACCACAGGACCTTTAAATTCTAACTTAAATTTTCAACTATCAATTCTTGTTCTGCCTTCACTACTGGAAATACAATGATAAAAACTTAAGTTCTTTAAGTTCTTTAAGACAGATGGCAAATATCAGTTACAAAAAAAAATCACTAGAAGGAAGATGACCCATCTTTGGCATTTGCTTGCTTTTTCCAATGCAATTTTAAGTTTTCTTACCTTACTTCTCGTAGTTTAATTATTTTTTACTATACAGTTGTTTCAGCTACATGTCTATTAACACTTTAAAAATGTCTGAATGTTTAAAAATTGTAAGCTTAGTTTCTCTATATAGTTCAATAAAAAATATTCTATACCTAGTTCTTGAGTTTTGTTGCCAAATTAAGATTTGTATAGGTGTACAATTTTCCAGTCCCTATCCCTTAAGACAGGATATGTCCAAGTATTGTGAAAGCAGTATTTCTCTGATGTATTTTATTTTCAATGAGCAGTTCCTTAGTGATTTTGCAAGTGTCACTCTTGCTCTATTTTATAAATACTTCACATATTCTGATGTGTGATATAGAAACAGTTACTGAAAAAAAGCCAGTAAGTTTTCCATTATAAGAACGGGAAGAAACTGAGGACACAGCACAAAAATTTTATAAGATACTTCTTGTCAGTATCTAACCTCCAGAAGTTCTTCTACACACAGAACTGTTCAGTTTTAAACAATTCTACTATTCCCTTTGCTTATCTATAGCAAATTTACTGGAGTTCAAGTTTGTATTCATATATGAACGGTAAAGAAATGATTTGTCACTGCACATTTATCAGCCCCTGACACACAGCTGAAGGCAGTTTACAGTACTCAGTACTAATTATATAATTAGTACTATTTCAGTAGTTAATATAGGCCTGCACTGCAACTTCAACCATGTCTTGACCAGTACAGAAATTTCCACAGGAAGATTTTACGATTGTTTTTAGTACGCCCTGCAATTATCAAAGTATAAAACAATGCAGTCGTCAAGAACTATTTCAGAACAATGGCTTCTGCTGTTTTTTCTACTAGAGTTCAAAGAATCCACTTCTGCCATGTGTTGCTCACAGGCCTTGGGACATTACACGCAGAGACTATCTAATGTACTTGCACATACTTTGCAAATGCTCAGACAGAATTCCACACATGTTCTGTACTAAGAGGACAAAGAACGATGCATGTATTTCATTACTCAGGTTTTCTGAACAAGAGCCCCCAAGCGCCAAAGCCTAAGTATCTGCTTAGAGAGGGTACAATTTGCACACAGACTACATTTTTAAATACTTCAGCTTCTGGTACATAATATAGCTTTTAAGTATTTAGAAGTTTTCTACTGAAGGTTACTCAAAACAACATGGAATTCATGACAGAAGGTTCAGAGTTCAAGGTCAAACAGGTATCACACTATCACGGAGGTTAGTCAAAAAAACTCAAAATAAAATGGGCTCAAACACATCAAAGGAAAAGAGAAGCTGTTGAAATGGCTTCCAGTCCAAATGCTTTCAACAGGTCTACCACAGCTATCTCTTGATTCAGCCCAAAATTGTTAGGCATTTTGGGTGAGGGGGGTGAGTAAATCACCTGTTGATCACGGAAGCCCAAGGAGACTTCAATTTTCATCTCTGAGCCGACTACTCTGTTCACAGTAAAAATATAAAGCCAGATCTTTAGCTCCCGAGCAGCAGACCAAAAAGCTACCTGTACCAACAGTGCAGTTCCACATCCACAGCAGGAAAATACCTATTAGAGGAAGAGTCTCATGCCGAGTAACATAAAGCAAACCGACAGTGCACAAACACATCCAAGGACATGACCTCCTATAGGTCCAAGCAAATTAAGGAAGCCATAGGGTACACGGCCAAACAAAAGTGCAACTGTGGTAATCTGACCTGCTTCAACCAGCTGGCACCCACCAATGACTGCTGGGCAGAACTGTTCTTTGTCTTTCTAACCATTTACAGAATTAAGGGTGTAGATGGGAATGTGTACTAAAGCAAGATGAAGAAATCATGCCCCAAAAGCAAGGGCTCAACACAACGACTAGCCTGCTTGTCTGAGGAGCTACAGCAAATCTTTAGAACCATTTTAATATTTAAAAGCAGCAACAGCCTTAATCTGCTATTTACATTACAGTGAAATGCAGTTGCTGACACTGATACTCTCGTTTTCCAAAAACCCAGAAACGTGTTTCTGTCACAGACTGGCTGGCTTAGCCCCAGGGAAGGTACTGTTTCCTTAGCAGAGGGCAGGGCCGTTTCAACGCACATGGTTACCCAAGTCTGCGTTCCAGTCAGGATGTGTTAAGTGCACGCCTGTCAAACTGCTTGCCATTCTAACCTGCACAGCGCTGACCAGTGGTTCCCTTTTCAACTGGTACGCTTTTGTGCTCAAATACCCCTAGAGCACAGCCCAAGTGAAAAATTGAGAAATGCCATGGGCACTGCTCAGCCTCTTTAGGATAACAGGGTTGCGTTCTCCAGAAGTGAGACATTAGGCTCTAGCAAAGGCGTTACTGAGATGCATCAGAATGCATGTTGGCTGGGAAAAACATTATCACAACAGTCCAGAGTCCATGAGAAGACTCACTTCCATTAGAGTTTCCGTACCACTAGGTTTGCAAAAGGACTCTTCCAGCCTCAAGGATGAATGCTGAAGAGAAAAAACCCCACAGTACGAAGAGACTATGCTCAAAAAACCCAACCAAACCCCCTCCAAAAAAATTCCAAAGGAAAAAAATGCAGCCTGCATTCTAGCTTAGACACATGCTTAACGTGAAAACCAAAGCACCAGGAGGTAGCAATGGAGACTGGCTTCCATACCACCCTGGTTCAAGGGGCAGATGAGTTACAAACAGCATACATCTTGAGATTTCAGACCTGCTCTAGAATTCATAACTAATAAGATTTAAAATATAAATATACGTATTAAATATATAAACTATAAAACATGCAAAAGAAAATATTCTCCTTCTATAAGGATAACTTGTAATTAATACTTAAATGCAGCTATACTTCTACTTGTATCAGAATACGAATCATGTAAAAACTACATGTTCTGCAGTTACTTTGAAAAGTTTTATGAAGTTACTTCCTCAGCTATTCAGAAGTTAGTATTTAGTTCCTGACTGGTCATGCCAGAAACAGTATTTTGATACTAGTAAGACTGCCTACAACTTCTCTTCCAAATAAGATTTGACTAAAGAATGTACTACTTGACTAGTAACTAAGCAACCTGACAAAGACTAAGTGGTAATGTAGTTAGCCATATATAATTTAAGTAACATTCAGAAAATTTTAGCAACCACACTAACATTAAAAGCCATGTAAACACTGAACTATGCTTCCTGTAAGAACACGCACATACCTGCATGAAATACCCAGTAACTAATGCCTTTCTTATGTTGATGTAATAGTCTCGGCTGGTAAAGTCTGTGCTTCTACGAGGCAAATTAAATCTATCCATGATTCGTGACAGCTGTTGGCGTACGTTGTCTGCAGACATCAGGGACCTGTAGTTAATGAAGTTGTCATAACACCACTGAACCGACTCATGATCTGCAACATGAAAAAACATGAATCAAAAATGAGTATTTCATCCAATTAGAACAAGCAAATAAAAGAGCTACTAACCGATTGATCAGTCAGATGAACCAGAAAAAAGAGATATCCATAAACTTTTATAAATTACAACAGCTCTTAGTTTATTCAGTTGATTTCTTGCATTAGATAACTTGCCAAAATTGTTTTCTATTCAGGAAGCGTGGGGTCAGAAGAAAAGTAGTTTTCTTCCCCCCTCACCAACATATATACACACAATCATTGATGTTTTTTGCTGAAATACCACACCAATGGATTTTGCGTATTTCAAAAAACCATGCCCTGAAACTGGAAAAATCATCTTCCAAACTTGCAGTTTAAAATGTAACTGACTAAGAAACCCTGCACAATCTTTAACAGTAGCATGCAAAGAATACACACAAGAAGATTATACTGTATTTTTGAGAAACCAAACCCTCCTTAACTGTTACTTGAATGCTTAATTTGAGAGCTATACAAACTAATCTAATACTATGCATGACACCTCACAGAAGTAAATGTAGGTGACTGGTAAAACACAGCATCAGTAACAGACATCTATACTCTTAAGTTACTGTTTCTACTACTGATAGCTCTAATAAGAAATCTGTTAAGATAGTAAGCCTAAGCCATTCTGTCAGGATAAGACCCTGCATGTTTAACTCCAGGAAACCCAGTTCTCCCTACCAATTCTGTTACTTTCCAAGTGATGCTCTATTAATCTCATTTTAATAATCCAACAAAACCAGCCTTAAAAAATTAAAACTTAATGCATATCTTGTACAGACAGAAACTATTCTTAGTTTGCATTGGGAAGGAAGGTTACGTAATTTGAAGAAAGTTTAAGTTCAGCATTTTATTTTACAGACTGTATTTAAAATGAAGTATGAACGCAGAAGCTCTTATACATTATACAGTAGAATCATAATTGAAGTACCATAGCATGTTACTTTCTGTGCCATTTGAAATGTGCGTTTTAGATGACTCATAACTGTTTCACATCGTTCTAGATACAAACAGTAGCAGCATTTTGTCTTCTGATCCTGAATCCCAGAAAACCTACTCAATGTCACAGTGAAAGTGAGCAAAGATTATTCCCCAAACAATTCCACCCCTCAGTAACCTCACCATGAAAGCTGTGGCTTTCAGAAACATGCACAAACAAAATGTCTGCAAGACATACTAAAAAGCCAACAGAAAAAACCAGCCAACAGAAGTCTCCGATTCACAGCTTTTTAGACGTTTTTCAGCTATTGTTTTTTAAACAGTTTTGAAGACTTTTGTCTGCAGTTTTACTCTGAAGATACTCTTATTTTGGTTTTCCACATAATGATACAGTTTTAAAATGTTTCAATGTAACATTTCTATATCAAAGCTGCAACAGAAAGGGGCCCCAACTTGTGCTTCTTTTTACTCAGGGTAAAAAGGCTGTTGCTTTTTTGTTTGCTTACAGGAAAATGCAACAGGAGGACCTGATTCACCTGGTTGGCAGTTAAGAGTAATCTTTTTCACTTACCACCAGGATAAGTCACTTAAAAATGACTGCCACTTATGCAGTCATTTTTCAATAGAACCCCTAGCTTCACATGTTTCATTCCTGCCTTTTTCAAGCTGCTAAAACGCACTTCAGCTATGCTGACGAGGACTGTACATTTTCCCTAAAATCCATACACATAAATGAGGTAAATGAAAGAAAGTATCGTATGGCCCTAAGTTCTCGATGCAATACCCCTTTGCCTCTCAGTTCATCCCAAGGCCTTATTACAGAATTCCTAATTGTATTAAAAAGTTAGGAATAAAAAGGGTTTGGTTCTAGGAACTTATCCTTCTCCAAATTCACAGTATTTTCTGCACTGCCTTCTCTGAAAAATTACTAAGCAATTACGCAGGTTCTTCTATAATTAATGGCAAAAAGCAAACTTCCAATATTTCTTAATTATAAGAATGCTTGCTTCCTTCTGTCCAAGGTTACCCAGCATTGATTTAAAAGCCTGGCTTGTCTCCATACTCATCAGTTTATTACATGATCTCTTGGCTGGTTTTTTGGTTTTGTTTCCCCCCTAGAGCAAAGCAGCACTTGAGTAACGCTTTTACATACTTTTAACAAAAAAAAAATATTTTAAGATTACAATAGAATAGCTCAAAAAAAACAAGCTCAAGCCTTTCAACTGTCCTTGGAACCAAGGAACGAAAGCTGGCAGCACAAAGTATTACAAATAATTTTGCTAAAACAGGCACATACTCACTTTGTTTGAAAGCATGGTAGACATTCAGCAACGTCAAATGATCTCCATCTATGTGGGCAAACCTCATCTTGGCTTCATCTGCTGCTTTCTTTGCTTCCGTGGGGCGAACAAAACACTGTGGGACTAAACAAGGTTGGTATGGGCCCAACACAAACGCCCATATCGATGAGTCACGCATTCACAGATAGAGGAACAAGGCCTAGCTAGGTCAGTTCACAGAGCATAGGGCAGGGCAGGATGGCCTCCAACTGCATCTTGGACTGTTTACTACCTTGATTTGGTACATCAACACCTAACCACATCTGTAAGACAAGAGGGTTTCAAAGCTACAGAGTACCTGATTATTTTAATAGAACTATATGTAGGCATCAAAATCTCTAGTCTGAAGGCCATCAATATTGCCTATGTATGCTGGAAGGCTAAACAGATCTTAGTTCAAGACCCAGTGCTGATAGCTCTACCAAGAGCTAGTACCCCACGTAACAAAAATTGCAAATCTGCTTTCTCAGAAAGCCTTTATGGACTGAGTTAGGAAGGAAGTTCTGAAACTGTACTGCACTAGCACAGTCTAAACACACACAAGTTTTATCACAAGTCTGCTACTAGACAGAACACACTAGTAAAGTGAAGTCCTCTTCCCCAGATGGTATTGTTATCAGCACTGGTATACAGAAACATGTGAATGAAGGTATTAAATCTAAACGTTGTGATGGTAGCGGTAGTGGTGGAAGGTTAAACCGTCCTTTGGCACTACTTGAAATAAAAAAAAAATAAAAATTAAAAAACTGCAATGTGATGACCTTTCTCTGTCATTATATTTCTTACATATATCTGACTCAGTCTGACTATTTCAAAAAATTGTGTTTTAACATTCCCTCTCCAAATACAGTCTACCAAAGATCACAAATAGTATTGCAGCCAACTTAAAGGTCTGTCAACATTCTTAGATGTTTGTAATATCAAAACTAATTCACAAGATGTTTGAAGTAGTTACAAGAGATCTTCACTTTATAGAGATCTACAGGAGAAAAAAGTCAGTTTGGTTTTAAGTAGATGTAATTTAATTGGTTAAATTTCAATAAAACTAATGCTAAGTAAGATGCTACACATCCTTTGTCTATTTCCAGCTGCTTGAGACTACATTAGTCTTCTCATAACCAATCAAAGCCCAATCTCACAAGAGCATCTCTTTGTATCCCATCCGTCCCTAACAGATGAGGGCCTTCTTGTGGTGTGGTTTTGCTTTATTTTAAATTCCCATAAAAGCCCCAGAACACCACATTTCAAAAACAGAGCTGAATACTAGCTGAAACTTGAGAAAAATACACACTGCAACAGTGAATCACATGGTAACAAATTAAGATCAATGCATTAAAGAAAATGAAAATGCAGGTGCAAAATAAACACCCTGTATTTTGGGTCTTGTGTTTGAAAACAGAGATAATATAAAGTGTATTTTAATTTCCAAGAGACTAATCAAAGCAAATTCCAAATTGTTCTATCACTGGCTTAACTCACTTTTTTGAATAAGCAACAGCACTTTCTACCCCACAGCAAGATACCATGGCGCTTGTAAAATGAAGTACAATCATTTAATCTGCTCATTAATTCAATGCTATTCTTGCCTCTTTTCTGGTACCTAGTTTGCCATTCAGTCCAAACTATTCACACCCCACGAATTGCTATCCAGAGCCTGAAAATCTTTATGTGGACTTAAGGCACCATAACATACAGCCGTGCCACTGGTTTTAAAAAAACTGTTCAAGTTTACTTTGGGAAATAGTCCTCACAAATATGAGGACTATGGTTTTAAGGGCAGAGTTTTCATTACAGGCCATACATCAACCATCTTCAATCCACCCCACCCCAAAAAAAGTTACTTATGACATTAACTGTGCCTTAAAACAAAAAAGCATCATGCCCTGAGAAAAGGTAAATAGAAAAAGGAGCAAGACAAATCAGTTTAGGACCCCAGACAAAAATACTAGACTTACTGTTCTGTAGTATAGACTGGGGGAAGAGGGGGGGGGAAGGGAAGAGAAAGACAGGCACCAACCTACCACCACCTCCGCAATTAAGTCTACCATTTAATTAAAAAAAAATTAAGATTCTGCCCTGCCCATCTGCTCTGAGTCTGAACAATCATAACTCTGCAACAAACATTATAGCTTGTTCTTAAAAACTTTCACATAAATATACTGTAAGACTAAACTGAAGCAACAGATTTTACACTTAGCCAAAACATTTTTTTTCTCTATTCAACCAAGTTAAGCATGTAACCAGTACATCTGCATTGTGAAAAGCCTGGTAAAATAGCACACCCAAAGGAGTAGCTATGAGTAAGAACATCCCCATTTGATAATAGACTAAATCCTGCTGTTTGTCCTATGACAGTATAGGAACTATAAAACCAAGTCAGTTCTTCCTAACCGGGAAATGAAATGCAAGGCTTGCTTGGTAACCTTTTTCCTCTCATCAAGCTCTCTCAACAAGCAGCACTGCTCTGACGCAGTGCTATTCACATTAACACAGCAGCAAAGTACAGCTGTGCACACAAATTAACTCTTACAAATATACATCCTCCCCCCAAAGTTTCTTTCTTCCCTTTAAAAGAAAGGACTGTTTTACAGGTTTTGCCACTTAATGACTGAAAAATGTATCATTCCTTTTGGAAATACTGGGGTTTATCAAAGTGCAGAAGAATGCACAATACAAAATAGATTTTACTGCCTTAAAAACAGAGTGGTTGAGCTGACATTTCTGGTCCTGACTATGAGCCTAAAAAAAAATTATTCCACTAGTCTGATTTCCACACCACCACCACCCCCAGCAACTTGATATATATATATATATATGTACATATATCACACTTTAAAGTTAGGAGCAAACTGTCTGAAATTTTTATGCATGTTAATTTCTTAATGTTACTATTCATAAGCTTCAAGGCCTGTACATAAACCCATAATGATTCATTGAACCCCCACATGAAGTTTTAAAAACAATGCTAGTTTTATTAGAGATATATTTATATTTATGTTTTTGATGTGGAAAACTCCAATTTTCCCCAAACTGAAGATCTGCATTTTGGTTAGTATCTCTTTCCCTGCTATTACCTGACAACATGGCAGTAATAGATAGGACCTCATTAGAACAGTTGTAGTCACAACTTGCAATAACCATTTTAGCCAGCTGTGGGTCCAGTGGAAATTCAGCCATCATGGATCCCAACTCAGTCAAGTCTCCATCATCATTTAAAGCAGCAAGGTAATTCAAAAGCTCTAAGGCTCTCATCAGAGTTTCAGGAGCTGAAAGGAAATATATTTATATAGGCACATTAATCAAACTGCTATGAATTAGCAAAAAATGAGGAAGCACAGAGTATTATAAGCCATCTTATTTTTGTGTTCTCAGTTTAGCTGATTTCCTAACACAAAATTGTTACCAAATTGTTATATACATCTGAATGTGAACGTACTGGGCAACAGGGGTGGGAAACGCACTTAAGACAGTTCTTAATGGAATAAAAAACTTTGAATATTTGAAGATTACTGCTTTTCAAAATCCAGACAGCAGTGGCATTGTGACATATTCGGTATCATTGTAATATCACATCCTCCCATGCACTGATGCATTCCCTTGTTCCATACAAAAACAGACTGATACAGTTCTAAAATCTCGGTCATGTCAACTTTAGATATCTATAGACCTTCACAAAACTGAGCCTCTAAGAACGTTCTCTTAATCCTGCATTCCTCACAGCAAGTGTGTATTTTACCCACAAAGCAAAACAGAAGGAAATCCAAAAGCCTTCCTGCTAAGCTATTATATATGGTGCACAGCACAAAGAATGCAACTGTTCTGCAGAGCTATTTAAGTGGTTTTTGTTTTGATTTGGGTTTTGTTGGTGGTTTGGTGTTTTTGAGGGGGAGAGGAACAACAACCAATTTTAGTATATTTATATATGGCTGATCTACATTTCTAATTAGCAATATAACCCAGTTTTTTTTAAAGTATATAAGAACATTTAACTCTGTTAGAAGGGAGATGCACATTACCTTTATAGTTTGAGCCAAAACCATGTATTCAACTTCAAAAACGCTAGCTAATTTCTTTACAGACAGTTTTTAACTGATGCACAATCAGAATGTGTAATCAAGGTGATAAACAAAAAACCCAACACCTTATCAAGTACTAGATTTTCTAATGCCCATAATTTTGTCTTATCCTCTGCAGGTAAGAGGCATTCAGTAGATTCCTTGGGTCCATTAAAGGCTGTTAATGTAGACAGAAACATAAAAAGCTTGCTCCAGTAAGACACAGAGCACTAAATTTTAAGATAAAAGACATTCCTATCAATTACAATATAAAGAGTGAAAACCCAAACACTTTATTCCATGTTATTATATAAAATATTCACCAACATAAAGATTTCAGGAGTCAAAATGTAACACTTAGACAAGATAAAACAGAAGCAGATACCTGGAGGATCCATAAAATCAAAGTGCACCAAATCATCTATACCAAGCTTCTTGAGCTGCAATACTACAGATCCTAAGTTAGACCTCAGAATTTCAGGGTATGTGTTGTCCTGGGGCCGGGGACAGAAGAAAAACAGAAAATTCAGAACACTTATTCTTCCAAACACAAACTACACAAGCATTCAAATTCTGATTTTGTTCGGCAGCACGGCACTCAACTACCTGTATTGATCAGATATTCTTAGATATGCAATCTAAAAAAAAGTTATCTTACCTGCATTTCAGTTTTGTAAGCCTTCTCTGTATAAAGCCTGAAGCACTTGCCTGGTCTAGTACGACCAGCACGGCCAGCTCGCTGCTGAGCAGAAGCTTTACTAATTGCAGTCACCAAGAGAGACTCCACTCTGATACGAGGATTGTATACCTATTTGTAAGTGGAATCAGAGCAGGAAAGGAAAAGAATGAACACCACTCAGGAATAAAGACAACTATCTAAAAAAAACCCCAAACCAACAAAAAAATACCCTGTTTTAAACTTCTTTTCAAATACAGTTTCTGACTAGGAAATCACAAGTTGTATGTATTTGAAAGGAGAAAAAAAAAAATTGCTACAATAGCCTCTGGATCAGTGACAGAGCACTTCAAACACAAGCGCCTGGAGAACAGCATTTAAGTTTTATTCATTTGTTAACTCCTGCCAGGCTCCCTGTCCTCCTTAAATGTGTGTATTTTTAGATAAGATTTTCATGGCACGAGGAATGTGTCCAATTTGTTCTACAGAGTGCTAAATGCACTCTTGATGCTCAAATAATTCCATGGAAAAAAAGTTGTCTTGATACAATTATAAGCTTGAATAATCATGTTCTAGAGGTCAGAAAAATCTAGCATTAAGGTTGAACAGAACTGTAAAAATCAGATCAATGACAAAGCAAGACTGTATTTCAAGGGTACATGCAGACTGTCATAGTACAAAATATATGCTGGAATATACTGTAAAACATCCACTGCAGTCATACATAAACAGCAGCCTTGCCAACTCAACAGGACTCATGGAAAAAAGCATACCGTAAAAAAGTAAAGCAGTAGTCAGATAGTAGTTTCAGTTGACCATGTTCTTTGGTCCATATTTTAACACCCTCCTGGTGTGAATAGGTACAGAACATGTACAAAAACTGTATTTCTTATTACAGAGGGTATAAGAACGACTTGTGAAAAAAACTCAGTCTACGTGGTGATTGAAACTTGTGTACAAAGATGCATTTATTGTACTCATGTTCTGTTATATCATTTTACAAAAGTTTAAAAGGCTATATAACTTACTTCCGCATTTTGTTGGTTTTACTTGAGCATTCTCAAGCACAGATACACAGCACAAAACCTCCCTTCTGAAAGTAACTAGGAAATCCATATTCTAGACCCAACTCTCAAAATCCTTACTTTTTTTTTTTTTTAAATAAAATTATTCTGTACCACACTGTTTCCAACTGCTCTAGATATCTAAAGTTTGCAGATTAAGTGCAAACCTATCAGAAGTTAACAACAAAACAACCAAGCTCAAGATTTCAACTGGGGAAAAAACCAACCTATCAGTGTTTACGAAGGGCAGTTACCTGAGCAAACCACATTCCAGTATCTTCCCTACTATAAAGAACCAGAAAACAAAACAGTATTTACCTTCTGTTTTGCAAAGCCAGGATCAATCACAAACACAACACCATCTATTGTTAATGAAGTCTCAGCAATATTAGTGGACACAACAACCTGCGAAAAAATAAAACTGTAAATGAAACTACTTTGTCCTGAAAATCAAGAGCTCTGATTAAGTCTCTGCACCAAGAATTTTCAGCAAACTCTCCTTCGCTTCGTCAGTAACTACCAAAGCTGACTCCAACATTTTTACAGGACAATCTGAAATCAGCCAGATGAACTTCTATTGCAATCAGAGCAATTTTTTCCCCTCAGTTTCTGCTCCCTATGTCTCTATTAAAAACAAATACTAGTTTTGAGTAGAAGAAACAGAAGAGCAAATATTTTACTTAAACACAATTCAAAATTTCTCTCACATCTCTGGCACAAAATAGCATCATCTGTTAATTCAGCTTTTAACATTTTTTAAAAAAAATTAAAAAGCCTAAAGAGGGTAAATAGTTAAATAATATTAAATCAAACATTAGGTAACTAATTATTTAAAAATCATCATTACTGTAATTTTTTTACTTTGTTTGGAATAAAGCAGTTAGCAATACATTCCAGCTGAAATCCTGAACAAAAATATATTTAATTTCAACTTTGGTTTTTTAAGTTACCAGATACTTAAACATCTGTACATATTTTTAAGCCTACATTCTGAAGTTTCTGTGAACTTTCCGAATTCTCATGCAAAAATTAAAGCAAAGGTGGTAACAGAGTTCTGAGGCTTGATTCATCATCATTGAAATTTTATGCCCAGAGATGCAGCGTAACGGTCTGTAACATCAGTTCTCATCCCAATAGTGACCACATTAAATCACACATTAATAGCAAGTTCCATCAAATACCTCAGGAAAGACCCAAAACCCATTCAGCGTTTCATCAAAACTACTTACCTTTCACCTCTTAAATTTCAGAGCATTCTGTCATCATTGTTTTCAGTTTAGGAGTTAGAATCCGAGACCCCTAACGTTCTGTTCAGAACTATAATGAAGACAGCGGCTGGATCAGATTGATAACCCTGCTGATTTCTCTTCTTCCTGGCTGACTATGTTGCCAGCCAGCTGCTTATTACTCTCAGCTTGTTTCTGCTTAAGCAGACTTAAGGTCTGAGCTTGCCCAAATACTTCGGTGGAAAAAATTTTGAAATGATGGTGTTCCAGCCTGAAACTATGTGCTTCGAACTTCTCAAACAACAACAACAAAAAAATCCTGTACACCTTTTATTCACAAGTAACCTACACAGATTAATCAGAGATAAAAGCCACCAACAGAAATGCAATTAATTGCTGACACATAAGCACAATACATATTAATTTAAAAGTTGCAGGTCATTAAATATGCAAATTAGACTAGCACTCCCATGTTCAAAGGGTAGCCAATCCACATTCAGCTTGCTGTCAAGAGTATGCCTTATGTAAAAGGTCTCTGCTTTCCCCTATCTACTAAAGTACAGAAATGTCCATACCCCGCCTCTTCAAATACCAGTTACAGAGCAGTGTCAAAAGGTTTTGGTCCTGTTTTTCATCACCAGTTTCTGTTAGGACACTTCAATACCAACAACTCAATATTGTTACTATGCTTTGTCCACGAAGGTTCAGCAATCTAACCCGTACTTGAATTTACTGAACTTCTACTTGAAATCACACAGAACTTTCCAAAGGTAGAAGGAAAAAAGTTATTTACACAGTGGATTCTGTTGCAGTACAGATCTTATTTGTTAATGTCATATTACTTAAAATCCATAATTAAAGAATGTAAAATCCCAAGAAAAAATGTGAGGAAATTATGCTGTATTTTTCCAGTCTAAAAATCAAAGTGCAAGGTCACTTGGAAGTCAAACAAATAGAAGTAGCACTATGTAAAATAACAAATTGTACCTAATTAGCTTTAACTGCAGTTAGTTTTGCAATTACTGAAATGGTTACATTAAAGATGTTTTTAAATATCAGATTAAGAGCTTATACACCAGAGTCTGAAATTAAAGAAGTTACTTTGAAGAGTAAGATATACATAGTATCTATATAAAAAAAATTGACTAGTTAATACATATGCACTATAGATATATGCTTGATACTCCTGAATCAGAAAATAGAACACAGATTGGGAAAAAGGGATAAAATAAGAACAGAGAGTAGAAAGGCTCCTTAAGTCATCTCTATCTGCCTCCATCGTATAAATGAAAAAACTGTAACTAGCGAAAGCAATTTTTTACCTTTATCTTAAGCTTTCTTGCAATAATAGATGTGCTAGACAAGATCAGCTAAGAGGACAAAAACGTGCTAAGTTACCAAGCTGTAATCAGTACTAGCTGTTACCATTATTACTTCCGTAAGATGCCACACAACTTCCAGTATCTTACTTTCCTTTCGCCAAGTTAAAGCTTGGGAGATACCAATTCAGATACTGCAAGCTCTTCAGTTAGTGTTTATGACCATTAGAGCCTTTGACATGATTCAGACCTCCTGCAAGCTCTCTCTCCTCAGCAATTCTAAACCCTGGGTCCAACACCCATAGGACAGTGTGAAAGCAGACATTTTGTAAGATAGCGGAAGCACAGCAACACACAGTCCTACTTTACATATCCTGATCACTGAGACTAACTGAAACCAGAAGAACATTTAAACAAATTTATATCACACAGACACACTTTTACTCATTGCTATTTGTTATGGAGATAAAAACCCAAACACAGAAGCCATAACATTTCAGCTAAAGCAGACCAAGAAGAAACATAGTCTTAAAAAACAACAGACAACAAAAAAACTCCATACATATAATGGCTTTGTAGGCCTGAATCTATTGCTTATTTATTTTGTGCCTACAATTGATATCTTTCAAGCATGGAAATTTTTCTTGTGGTAAAACAGCTGCTACATTGAGAATGTCTTCCTCTTCACACACTGGTACTGGCTTTGTGAGCTCAACGTAGTGAAAGCTACACACCGCACCTGTTAGCCTCTTTTCAAAAAAGCCAGAAAATGCCTATTTTGAAGTGCACAGTTTTAAACATGAAAGAAAATTCAATGAAATACACAACTATCACTTGTTCACCACTGAAAAGCAATTCAAGTCATTTGCTAATACAATCTTGTTGCAGCATTAGTTTCATGATTTCAGATCAAATGCTTTCTGCAATCAACTTCAATAGGAAGAAAAGGATCATTTCACTAAATTTATTAAGTGATTTATTCTTCCAGAACGCCAGAAAGTTGTCACTAGTATTCTACATGCATTGTACTGCACAAAAGAGCAAATAATCAAGGAACATACCCTGCCTAGAGCAGATAGTATGATTCAGCTCTGACCTTCAAAATCTTAACTGTGTGAGCACTAGTTCTGCTTAACTTGAGGAAGCTCCATTACAAGAATCCTTCCAAATGTTCAGTTTTAGAAACTATGTGGTTATTTCTCTATGTGGTTTATGCGAGCCTTCAGGAATCGAGCTATTAATTTTATGAAAAACATTTACCAGTGCCATTTCAAGTTTTTCAGTTTCTCAATCCATTCTGCCCACTGAAAGAACAACAGTTCCTTGCTCACTACTACAGAAAACATGAATCTCTAACTTCAATGCCCTTGTTTTAACTTGCACCTTCTCACAAACCTCGAGAAACAGACAAAACCTGCCTGATAACATCTATTGAAGAGAGAGTCCATTTGGTTTCCAAAAAAAGCATGTGTCAGAGTAACTACTTAGGGGAAACAAATCCCATCCCTCCACATAAATCACATGATTGTCAAACAGTATTTAATCTGACTTATTGTATTTCTCATAAGAAACTTAAAGACAAATGCCACTGCCATTCAGTCCCATTGTTACTAGAACACTCTGGCCTTACGGACGGAAGACATTTTGAATTGCACTGAGAAACAACCTGCAAATTATCTACAAAATTTAATGTGGTAAAATATTGCATTAAGGCTTCATCAAAAAAAAAATCCAACCTTCTACTTGTTGCTGTCCAGATATAATTAAAACAGCTGAAACTCATTTAATTGCCCATTTAACTGAATAGCTAGTTACTGAACAGCATACTAAGACAGTGTACTATTTACCTTTCTTCCTATGGCTCCATTTTGTTTTTTTGGTGGGGGAGGTTCAAAAATCCTTTGCTGTTGCTGCGGAGGAAGGGTGGAATACAATGGAATGATTTTGATGTCACCAACTTCAGGGCCTAAATCATCAATTTCACGTTTTATCCTCTTGCAGGCTTCATCAATCTCCTGAAAAACAAAGATATGGGTTAACAGAACTCCATGGAAAAAGGCAGTACGTTTTATTTTAGCGTGCCTTATGACAGTTATATTAAGTCGCCACCCTGGAGAACAATTACTGCAGCTTCTCCTTTAAAAAATAAAAATAATAAAAAAATCAAGGTGCTTACTGAATATGCAATCGAATTTCCACAATACTTCAAAAGATGCTTCAGCTTCTATACTCTAATGAACAACCTAATTTGCATTCAACATCCTTTTTCTTTTAGTCATGTTTCCTAATTAATTCTCTACAAATTGTACTAAAATTGAAATCTCTCACCCTGGAATATTAAACTGCACTCATGACCTTTTCAATTTTCACAATCTAAAAGAAATTGATGTGCAAGATACTTAAAATAAGCCAATTAAGCTTTAATGTCACGTATCACTAATGCAATTATATGGAAGATTTGCTTCATTGTACCTAATGAGAACAAACACCTTTACAGTATAAACATAGATGCTCAAAACCAAACCTCTCAATCCAGTGTTTCAGATTTTACTTTAAAATTAACTGAAAACCTGTTTAAGCTTAAGTCAGTGAAATACGCTGACGATGAGAAAGATTTTTCATGCCTTTTTTACCTTAGTATTTTCTACAGTATTTGCTAGCCTACTTTCTAACTTATGATACAAAAAAGTTATCACTGCAGACCAATCGCTTATAGTTCAATTTTTAAAACAATTACGTTTAAGTCAGCTGGATGACCTATAGTTATTACAAGATGTAATGAAAATTAAAGCGCATAGAAATTTAGGTTAATAAATAACAGAATTCATTAACTTCAACTTAAAAATTACAACAGAGCTTCCACTGGTGTAACTAAGAGGCACACTTCCCAACTATTGATATTTCAGCTAAACCACTGATGGGAGAACGAAGTTGTCATGACAAGAAGCAACAGTAGGCAAAAGCAAAAAATGGCTACAGCATACTCGGAAAAACAGGCCAGGCCTCCCTTACCACAAATAATTCACCAGCCTGAAGCTAAAGTGATGCTAAAGACCCTCAAGAAAATATACAGAACAGGTTGATCTAAAGGCTTTATAAAATTACTGCTTTAAAAACTGTAATTAGAAGATCAGAAGGAGACCCCTTTTTAGAAGCCATAAATTCAGACAGAACCTGGAACAATCCGGGTCTTTTTCATTTGTTCTTAAAGAGACTTGGAAGGTTTCAGTATAACTGCACGGAGTACGTTTTAAAGAAGCATAGACAATACAATACTCATGTTCTGTACTGATCAGCATATATAATTAATGTAAGCATGGCAAAATGAGGGCTCTTCCTCATTAATGTCAGAGGCCTTTAATAGTAAGCCTAATGCTTTCTGGCATTATCTTGCCAATTTGAAGGAACTGCAGATATTTACAAAACACCTTTTGAAGAAAGGTGCACTCTGCCAACAAATCCAACACATCCTTCATTAAATATTAAGAGGCATACAAGACACTGAGTTGGAATGCCCCCTACTGGTTTATTAACAGAGAATTAATTTCTTCACACAGCTGTCAATACCTGATGTTCTGCTGATAAGCACCTTATGTACAGTAATAGCCTCCCAGTGAGAAGTAAAAACCTAACAATTGACAGATCATACACAGTAGCTCACCAAATGAATACTTTAGCAGTGGTGGTTACATAAAAAGACACCACGTTAGAAGTAAATAGCTGACTAATTAGGCAGTGACACTGTCTCTCAAATTTGCACCCCAAGTCTTGACAAACTGTCCTAGTTTCAGTTATCTTTCTTCTTAGTAGTTAGTACAGCGCTGTGCTTTGGCTCTGATGTGAGAACCATGTTGATAGGACACTGATGTTGTTAGTTGTTGCTGGGTGATGTTTATACTAAATCAAGGACTTTTAGGTTTCTTGGGCCCTGCCAGCCAGAGGGCTGGAGGGGCACGGGAATCTGGAGGGGGCACAGCCAGGACAGATGACCCAAACTGGCTGAAGAGGTATTCCATACCATATGACGTCATGCTGACTACATAAACTGGGGGAAGAAGGAGGAAGGGGGGGGAACAGACAGACATCTGGCATTAGGGCATTTGTCTTCCTGAGTAACTGTTACACATGAGGGAGCCCTGCTTTCCTGAAGATAGCTGAACACCTGCCTGCCAGTGGGAAGGGGTGAATGAATTCCTTGCTTTGCTTGCATGCACGACTTCTGCTTTACCTATTAAATTGTTCTTATCTCAACCCTTGGGTTTTACATTCCTTTCAGATTCTCCTCCCCATCCCTCTGGGTGAGGGGGACCAAGCAAGCGGCTGCATGGGGCTTGGTTGTAGACCAGGTTAAACCACAACACAAGCCGGTACTTGGGCCTGATAAATACTTAACACAAAATACTGTATCTTACAAAGAAAAAAAAAAAACCACCACCACACAAAAAAAACAACAGTCAAACCCACAAACAAAAATATAAACACAGCACAGACCTTAGCTCCTGATCTGAAGGTCACTACACTGTTTCATGAAATTTGAGCAGATTACAGTGTGTAATTGGGAAAGCTCTGATGCTGGACAGGATGTTTAATCTCCAGCAGTCATGACGAGAGACTCCACGACAGTTTTATACTTAAGAGACAGTAGAATACAAGCAAGCAGTGATAAATGAAAGCACTACACTCTTCAAGCCACACGTGTTCACAGCCACCTATCATCTTTCAGAAGAGATGAAAGTTTTGTTTTTCCCTAGAGTTTCTCAATGTAGTTTCAAAGTATCCCTAATCAGGACTCAACAAAATACTACAACACAGAGATGACAAGTGCACGTACAACCATTACTCTTTACAGATTTGCAGAGGTAACTATGGACCTTTTATCACAAACTGCTCAAAGTAGTATGCAAGTCACCAAGGACCATTGCCACTCATCTAAAAGACAGTAAAAGAATTCTTTAGCACTGAACTGTTTTTAATTAAAATAAATAAATAAATAGAAGAAGGGTAGTTTCCTCTTGTTTACCATACTGGCAGAAAACAGTACCTCTACTTCAACTGTATCCACAACCACCCTCCAATTCCAGCAGACAACTGAAACCGGTATCCCAAAGTACACAGTCTAGAAGGAATATGTGTAGTAAGAATAGTTGGAAAGTATTAAGGATTCATTTAAGCGTTAAAGATTCATTTGTATCACATGACAACATTTAAGTCTGGAGATACAAGAGATACAGTTGGAGGCACAATCCTAACTTTAATCCTCTGAAGATTCAGCAAGTCTAATTCAATAGTCCCAGTTACTCAAGTATGAAAGACTTCTTTTAAGAGCCACACACATTTAAGTATTTGCACACCATCTACTCCAAATCCATTAAAAAATTCCTTGAAGATGGATTATTTCATCAACCCACATGTAGGAGGAGGTTCTTCTTATTGGAGGGAAAAAGAGGGAAGATAGAGTGACTTGTCTTGCATTTAGATTATGCCTGCAAAAAAACCTCAGGAACCCAGACCATCCCACCAACTACCTCAGACAGTGGGTAACATGTCTGTTGCTTCCAGTACCCTAGGATCAAAGAAGCCACAGTTAAACCCATGACTGCACAGTGCATCAGCACGAAGACCTGATTCAGAAATAATCAAAGAAAGTAGGCCTAACGTGTAAAAAGTGTGAGGCTTAGGCAACGCTTAAGTTATTAGCTTGAACTTGATCTGCAAGTGCCACAAATGCAACATATGCATACTTCACAGCATCCAGTTATCAGAATTGTCCCGGGCGGTCTATTACATACTTTAAAGTTTCTAAAAACTTCTTGCTTGATCCAATCAAAATGAATTAACAATATACATACACTATCTATAGTTCAGCTGCGACACTATGAAAACTAGAATCAAGTAGCTGTTAAGAACTCCATAGTACTATACTTGAATATTGATGTGGAATCCTCAACATACTTCCACACCCTCAACAGCATAAGCAGTTCTCCTTGGAAAAGCTCCAAGACAGACAAGAATCAACAAAGAGAACTTATTTCTTTTTAAGGATATACTAGTGATCAAGGAGGTAACGGGGTGGTAAGTAGTTTTTTCAGCCAGGAAAACTAAACACCTAAACAATCCACTGAGAGAGTCAATAATTTGTATTTTCTACCCTCAGCTAAATAAAGACAGTTTACAAAAAAAAAAAAAAAAAAAACAACAAGCAGTAACCAGGAAAATAATTCAGTCAAGATTACTATTATTAAATCAAATTTAAGCCAACTTAAATGGTATTCCTTCCAAGAAACGGCACCAATTTCTTGGAAGGAATTGGTGGTTCTACACACAATCCTGATCAGGCTGCTTGGTTTTCAAACAACTGGTAGACAACAGGCAATATTTAGAATACCCATCAAATTACGTGGATTTTGTTCAGGAGCTTAGGTATGAGAAAGTTAATTCAGAGCCACCAAAACGCTTCAGGATTTCAACAGGAACTTCCACTGTGCCACAGCTTTCAGCAAGACTTAAGTCTTTATGGGAATCAATACTTTGCAGCGTCCTTGTTTAGAAAGCAAAGCAAGAACAGGGTGCACAGTTTCCCCCTGATTTATTAGAAACAGTAGCGCAGCCATGTCTGCTTTCATATAACAGGAAGTAGGTTACTTATGCCTCCTGAATTTGACAGGATTTTTTACTCCATCTTAACCCATTTTTCCAAACAAAAGGCAGCCTGATGATCAGTGTCTAAAAACACCCTTTGGATGCAGTAATTTTTATTCCTCTCACCGAAGCTGTGTTTCTGTGCACCCAGAAATGCAAAGATCCATCAGATCAGAGGGAAACTCTGAGTTCAAAGCCAGTTGACAAAAGGAGTCCTGAATTCTCAGAATCCCAAGATTGCTGCTTATATACCATTTCAGCATCCTCTGGATGGGGACACCAACACCTACTACCCATATAAAACTCTCAAAAATTTAAAAACACAGCCTTTATTTCCCCCTTCTCATGGCAGTTCAATACATCTACACGTGAAATAACTGGTTATATTAAACGATTCAAGCTCACAAAGCAGAACTTTTGCTCCAGCTCCAGAGAAATAGTGAGAAAACTTCAACTAAGCATGTGTAACTACACATACAAGTAGTCAAAAGCTAAAAAGGCAGTCCTGAGTCTCACACACTCACTCATGAACAGCACTAAATACTACAGCAACAGTACACAAAATATGCACACACTTTTAAAAAGGTTATACATCTCACAGTATCAAAGAAAACAAAAGAGCTACAGGTGTTTTTCAGGCATAAAGGAGGTGTATTTAATGCTTCAGGTTGTGGTCAAAATTAAGTACCCCAAAATACTTTTACCCATTCAGCAAGACAAACATGTTTGATGTCACCTGGAGATACTTAACAACTAAAATTGCTGGATACTAACCATGGAAACTGACCTGGCTGCAATTACTCTTTGTACTGAATGCTGCTCTCTGGTCAGCAGCCGCTTACTCCTTTGCAACAGTTAAACTAACCACAGAAAACACTAGCTGCAGGTTAGTTTCTTTAATGCTCGAGACTGTCTTTTCAGAGTCTGACCCTTTGTTTTGCATCTTTCTCATACTGCCTAGTACTGCTTGCATCACTCATGCCAGAACATGCAGAAAAACTACTTCACCTAGAACAAGACACAGAGGGTAGAGCTGAATTCCTACCCCTCTCATTTGTAAAACTAATTCACTGTAACAGTGCTAAAGGTTTTTTATCCCTCATTGCAGAAAGTAAATATAAAACCTTTCACATCGCTCAAAGGACAGCAAGGGAAGGGAACAAAAGGAACATCTCCCAAGAAGCCTGTTTTTTTAATCTGACAGGTGTTATCTGAAAAGACGTTATGAAGAAGTGTCAGTACTTGAAACTAAGAAGGACAGAACTGATAGTTTTCCTATGGCTCAACTTCAGTAGTACCACTTACAGGACTAATGCCTAAATCCCACCCCCCACTTGACTTGTATCAGGAAATACCAAAAAGACTGAAAACGCGAACAGGACTTAGCAATACTAAGTAATATTTAGCAATACTATTTTTTTTTCCTAGACCTCACTTTTGAAAGCCTTCTCACAGAAATTCTTCTAGGTATTACTTTAAATTTAAAGACAGTCTGTGCCAGTTTAATTTAGAAACATGTTGGTTCCTCAGGTTCTGAGTCAGAACACAGAGCAAAGAGACTCAGAAATAAATGAACCACAGACCAATACCTCACCAGCTGCCTCCAACACATCTCCACTGCTTATCATCTCACTACTCCAATACTTAATATTCCCTAGTTCTGCATCAAAAACTCAGGATTTGAACATATCATTAGCAGTTCATCTAAAAGGAGCTGTATAAAATTAACCACAGAAGAGACCAATTTTGCTTCTTATCATGCACAGCACTTTTATCTGCTGTTGAAAATGAAGTCTTTATTACACTCTTCAAACTGAATGCTCAGTAGAAATTCAGTTCCATTTCTTTCCCTGATAGTATTTCTGCAGTTAAATAAGGTGTTGTACTGAAAGGTTACTGTAAGAATAGAAACAGAAAAGGATTACAGGAGCAGTTGCATATATTATTGAGTTAGTGTACCACATTTTAAGAAGCAAGTTTGTACTGAACAAATATAGTCAAGATTCCTACATAAAGTTCCATGGAATGGTAGTTAAAAACCCAGACAAAAAGAAACCCAGGAAGACTATCAGCAATTAAGTTCACAGCATCACAGAAAACCAAATTGGAAGGTATCTCAAGGATCATTTGCTCTAACCTTTTTTGGCAAAAGCACCATCTAGACAAGGTGGCCCAGCACCCTGTCCAGCTGAATCTTAAAGACATCCAACATTGGGGAATACACCACTTCCCTGGGGAGACTGGCCCAATGGCTGATTGTTCTCATTATGAAAAAGTTTCCTCCTGTGTCCAATCAAAATCTCTGCAGAAGTAACTTGTACCCATTATCTGTCTTTTCCATGTGACTCCTTGTAGAAAGGGAGCCTCCATTTCAATTTTAGCCACCCTTACAATACTGGAACATGGTGATGTCTCCTCTAAGCCTTCTTTTCTCAAGGCGGAACAAACCCAGTTCTCTCAGCCTTTCCTCATTTGGCAGGCTTCCCAGTCCTTTGATCATCTTTGTGGCCCTAAGTTACGGAGTTAAATTGCTACTGCTAAGCTAACAATCCAATAACCTGATTTTCCTTCCCTTTTGTTTGTGTGCAGGACCCATCTGTGCTGCCATGGATGAGACTTGAAATTACACTGATACTAAAGAGCAGTTACCGAACAATCAACCACAAGTCACCCTGAACCATGAAAGTACTTCAAATGCCAGCATTCATTCTGGTTCAGAGGCCAAACAGGTATATGTAAACATCCATTTAACTTGCTGCTCAGGCTCCACTCAAATCTTAAGATCTCATTATCTTTAGAAAAACTGTTTCTACAAAAACATGACGACTAGTGATGTCATTTTAAGCATATTTAACACACCAATTCAAGCACCTGGCACGAAAAACAGAACTCAGTGATTTGGTAAACATGGTCCTTGGGAATATTATTTCAGAAATCCTTTCTTCAGTTGACCCTTTACTTAGAGCACTTGCAAAGAATCTCAAGAGGTGAGCAAAACTTCAAGACTGCTTCAGTTAGAACATACTCTGAACTCTTTTAAATAGGAGATGACAGCTGAGTCAAGTAAGCACTAACTGTTAAACCCTGAAGGAAACAAATGCCAAAAGAAGTATAAGGCTATTTTACCTTGTGTAAAATGAGTACGTGGCAAAAAAACAAATGCATAAATAAAAAGCACTTCCCAATTCAGAAATATTTGGCAGACACCTTAAGCTTCTCCCTTCTCTTTCAAGCCGCTATCACAGACAGGGGCACTGCCAGCCACATCTGGCTTTGATGACATGAACCTTCTAGAAATTTTCCCTTTCTTCCTCCAGGAAAGAAAACGAAGTGCTATAAGCTGAAATAAGGAAACAACAGTAAAAAGAATAAGCCCTTTCTAGGCCTGCATCATGTCAGGTGATGCTCTCAATACAAATTCAGAAAAAAAATTGCAGAATGACAAACTTAAACAAAAAAAGTTGTCCATGCAACAGGTCATCACTTGACCGTAACCAAGTCAAGTCAAAACTGACCTAGTCTCCTATTCTCTCTTGAGAATACATAGCATGATTCCTATACTCAGCAACTTTTTGACCTGGTCTATTTGAAATACTTCATAGTGACATTATCTCAAATGAAGAGGAAAAAAAAAAAAAACTTGTTCCCTTTAGCACCTGAACACAGTATTACCACTCCTGAATTTCAGTTTATACTCCTCAACACTTTCTATGCAAGCCTGAACAAGACAACTTGTACACTTGCTGACTTAACCTCATCCAATCAACATCACTGAGCCTAAAAAGTTATTGTTTATTTAAATTTCCTCATAAGAAAGTCTCTGCTACTTTCTTTCACAGTTCCACAGCTTAAACAGCCTCACTGTGATGAAAAGATTGCATCTTTAAAATAAATCCTCATTTACAAAACATTCTACCAAAACCTCAAAAACGTTTTGCAACTCTTTCCTACACCAACATCACTTTAAACCTTTCCGGCACATTGACACCAGAACTTCACAGCAAGATTTTTCAGTGTATTTATCTACAATCAAAAACAACAACGCTCATCTGTACTTCAAATCTCCAGATGCAGCCTGAATTCTTCCTCCAAAATGTTTAAGGATGCATTTGGCTTTATGAAGAAAAGGGTACTGGAGTGGCAGCAAATACACTCCACGTTTCTAAATGCCATTACTAAGATGTGTAAGACAGATCTATACTGTTTGTCATAATTTCTGCCTCCCCCACCCCACAAATTTAATCTGTAAGAATTTTACACCTACTCTCAGATTACTGATCTTAATGGACTGTGATATCTAATGCTGTTTTAGAACTCCAGTAGACAATAAGCCAGCCACCTCTGAGATCTGCATGTGAGCCAGTCTTGAGATATTTAGAGCCAAGTTTAACAAATGTTTGTCTACCCAACTAAATTACTGAATCTGTAATCCCAACAACTGAGAGCAAGTTCGACAAAACCCACTGTCTCAGAAAGACACGTTGACTGAAATGTAATTAGATTTTTTCCTTGTGAACAGAACTCCCTGTCAGTTTCCAATTTCGCCTGTGACTGACTTAAGGCCACCTGGCGTACAGTTATCCACTTTATCTCACATTGTACCTTTTTTGAGTATTGGCACAAGACATGAACATTATTTCTTCTTGAATTTCCCTAATATACCAGGGTGATTTTTTTGTTTGTTTTTAAAAAATCAACAGATAAGCTCTCCTGCTTACAGGGACTGTGGAACAAGTCCTGTTTCAAAATACTTATTCCTAATAGATGCTTTAAAAAACATCCTCTTTTGTTACTAACAGACTGAAAAGTAGCTCATGCTACATAATCACATACTTTTGCTCCTTTCAGCACTCCGGAAGTTTTTATTGAACACTTATTTCTGCACCATTAACAACAATTTTATCTTCATCTAGTAACAGGCTTATACAATTAAGATTCCTTTGGTTTCCAAATGTATTTAAACTTCTTTTTTATTTTGGGGCCTAACAACACAGAATCTTCTCCAGTATCTTCAGGTTCCATCATCAACTCTGTCTTACCTAATCTGTACTGATTATATGGGCAATAAGATGGGTAGCAGTTAAAATTACTTCACGTTCAGTGGGAATTGAAGGCAGTAGCCAGTAAGGATGCTAATGCTGCCTCAGACCACTGCAATTACTGCTCATCTGAAGCCTCTTAAACTCAAACCAGTTCACATTTGCATTCGGGGGGAGGGGGGGGCATCCAGCCAAGAAATCCCATGCTCTATCATGCTCATATTGTTTTCCAGAATCCAAAAGAATTCCAAAGCATTTATGCCCAGTGAAAACCAATGGCAAGATTCGAGCTACTAAGCCTACTGAACCCAAACCACAAAGCAGTAGTGGTACCTAGTGCACACTTTCCAGTTCTTGAGATTACAGTAGGTCCTATCACTTTAGATTCAACAGTAATACACATGTAGACTGCATTATGAGGCTCAAACATGGGCTTCAACAGAGGCCCCAAAACACCATGAATCAAAATGGATGTTAACACTTCAAAGCTTCTTTACAGAAGGTAAACCAGACCTCAATTTCATGCTAACTAGCTAAATTCAGACTAGCTCCAGGCAGAGCCACCCCACTGCCCCTGAACAGTATCATCCAGATACATGGACTGGAGAGCCCTAGGCAAAAAAAACAGACAATGGTGGCTTATCAATGCAAGTTTTAAGTGATTCACTAAGGCAATACAGGGATATTGCTACATACATTTACGCATAATTATGTCTGTACACATGACCAACGTGTGCATGATTTTATTTAAAACTTGTAATACATTACATCCTGTAAATTAACCCAGTAGAAATGAAAGAACCTGTTCATACAAAAAAATAGACTATCTCTGTAGCACTGGCCAGTACTAGGCCAGTTCTGTCTAGAGCCATTTGCCAAACATGAGTGGTGCTTAAGAGCTAGTATGAAGGCAGTTGTCCCCCCTGCTATAACAATTATGGGAGTTGGGGGACAAGTTATTTAGAACAATACATAGCAACTGATGTAGCAAGGACAACGTTTATAACTGATAATTAGAGTATTTTTCCCTAGCTGTAGTTTAACACACAGCAATACTCCAAACAAAAGAAGGAGAAATCTAAAGGCCAGAGTAGCTGCTTTTACAATGACAGTAATTGTTTTGGTTTTCTTAAGGGACAAGATGACCTGCCAGAAGAAGTTTTAATCAAATGTCCTTTAAAACTCATCTAAAAGGTAACACATCTTTATGACTGGCAAATCTACTCAAGAAGCCTGTGCACCTTCAGCATCACAAGTTATTTGTACTATTTTTCCCCCTTGGCATAATTAAGATTGTATATGCCTAAAGACACTGAATTGTTCCACATCCTTTTAAGGGTAATTCTTCGAGAGGAGTGACTGCAAGAAGAATGAGTCAAAAAAAACCACCTCTGGCTAGCTGCGTTTCTTCCCACTACTAGAAATATTGTTTCTCCCCATTACTAGAAATATTATGTTCACACAGTCAAGTATACTTTCACAATATCTATGGGGTTTTTTACCTCTTCTCCATCTCAGTCTACTAATAAGGCCACTCAGAAGAGCCTCAAAGGAACAGATTAGAAAAAAAAAAATCACCCCAGTTTATTTCAAGCAGACAATTTAAGATTTCCAGAAAATTCTCATTTCCTGACGTTGTTTACCTTAAGTGCTTTTGTACAATCCTCTTTTGCAAGGCACTGAGTCCATTTCTTAAATGTAACTCCCTGTATTTGCAGTACAGAAATACTAACATAATACTCAAAGCTATTCACAGAAAACAAAACCCAAACATGTCATTAAAACTACTACTGATAGCTAAGTAGCAGAACTAAAGTGTTATTTTTCAGACAGGTTGTACAATACACATCCAGAAGTGCAGTGAACTACGTTTTCAGTAAAAACATGGATGGAATCAGGTACCCAGAACTTCTGAATTCACATCAGTACAAACCTAGGGTTCATACTCTAGGCTTCTATTTTAGAAGTATATGAGCGAGATCAGAACTTTCATTTTAGAGTGGCCTTGCATAGCATATGCATATCACAGATACAGACTATGCCCAAGGACCTGAAGCATATGACAGGTAGAAAGCCTCAGGTCATTCAAATGATAAACTAGAAAAGCAAACTAAACATTTCAGTCCACCCAAGCCACTTAAAACAGTTTCTGTATGAAACACTGGATTAAAAAAGGAAGAAAGTACCTCCTGTCCGGTAAGAAAGAGTAAGAGATCTCCTTCCTCTTCTTCACACATGTGAATTTGGATCACTGTTCGAATGGCAGCCTCAAGGTAGTCCCTTTCTGGTTCTGGAGTATAGAATATCTCCACAGGATGGGTGCGACCCGGGATAGTTAGGAGAGGACAGTTATCAAAATAGATCTGAAACTTGCCAGCATCTAAAGTAGCACTCATAACTATAACCTGTAGGTTTGGAGGACAAAAAAAAACGTTACTCAAGGTTAGTAAGAATTTGTGAAGTGTTACACATACAACATATAGTAGTAAGAAACTAAACTCAATTGTTGACTGATTTAAGCATGCTTGATCACCTGAATACAGCACCCTTATTACAAAGGTCAAAAAAAATTCCTAGTCAAATACAGAAAGGTTTAGCTACAACTATTTCTAACTTGCCTAGCATTTTCTGCAACAGAAGCTGCATTAAAAATTTCCTAGGGTTATCTTTCCAATACAGATCATCATTAGATCAAATAACAGTTGATCTACTTTAGTTGATTATACAAGTCAGCTAATGGTAAGCAAATACACAGTACCAAATTTGGTATGCCTGCAACTAGAAAGGACATGCTGTTGGATTTCATCATTACCGACCTTCAAATCAGATCTCTGTCTTACAACTTCCTTCAAAACTCCCATCAAAATATCAGTAGCCAGTGTTCTCTCATGGGCCTCATCAAGAATTATAACACCATAGCGCTCCAGCAAAGGATCATTCATTGCTTCACGAAGTAACATACCATCAGTCATGTACCTGAACACAAGCAAAAACAATTTCAACACAAATTTAATAGTCTGCTACAGAATCCTCTTCCATATCATTCACTAAGTTGCTTGAACTAAGCTTTTAATCAAGTTTTAAATAAATATCAATCAACCATTCTGAACACGGTAACAAGCCCATTTTAAGTTTTCAAATAAAAGAGAAATTACTGCAAGCTGTAAGTGAAATCGGGAGGGGGGGGGCACGGCTAGTGCTTCAGAATTAAAAAAGGGTGGAGGGAAACAAGGTTTTTAACAACATTAACTGGTTTCTAGACTATTACTGGCAGATTTCCAGGTTCTACAGAGACAGGAAAATAAAGGCAAAAACACCCTCTTGAAATCCTAGACATACAATTTCTACAGTTGTTTCACCCCTTTTCTGTTTGCAGATTATCTGTTCATTCTTTTACTTTTCTGTCTCAGTTAAAATTTCTTTTTATACATTAACTTCATTCCCAGCCTTCAACTAATTCTATGAGCAAAACAGAAGACATCTTTTGATATAAAGGCATTATTCCTTGAACCACACCATGTATGTGGAATCCTTTTTAAGTGAGCATTCTGAATGTCATCTGCAAATGATGTATTAAGTGGGCCTGGTTCCACCTACACAGCACAAGCATCTACAACAGCCAACAACTAAAACACTAAGGATTGTGTCCCAGAGTCAGGTATAATTTTCACAGGGTGCAGTGATTTCTTTAGGAGGAATGATTCATTTTCAATTTTACTCAAACCCCACACTTGAGGTTTCTCTCAGCTCATGCTGTGGCTCCTGTCTCCCTTCTCCACTCAAAACACAGAAAGTGCCTGTCCGTAGATTCACTCCACTCCTCATTACTCCTATCATAACTTTGCTCACTCTTCACTACCCTGCAAATCCCCCCGACCTCCACGCAGGCTGTGTTATACCTTTATCCAAGTTGCCATACTTACTTCAAAATGGTTTTTGCACTACTGCAGTCTTCAAATCGAATAGAGTAACCAACCTCCTGGCCCAGCATGACATCCATCTCATCAGCAACACGCTGTGCCACACTCATTGCAGCTACTCTTCTAGGCTGAGTACATGCCACTCCCCTTTTTGGTCCAGGCAATGAGCGCATGTAGTCAACGCACCATTGAGGGATCTGTCAAGAATAAAATTCAGCTTTAAAACACGCTTCAAAAGGCTGAATGTAATCTGTAACTTTTGTATCATAACAAATAAATTTAGTCATAACTTCACTGAGATGCTAACTGCATGCACAAAAATATCCAAAGCATGAGAGCAGATAGACTACTTAGTTAAACCCAATGCCACTAATTAAAGCACACTCACATTAAATATGTGCATAGCCATCTTTGAAGTTATCAAGGAAATGCATAGGTTCACAATACATTTAAGCACTGTTAGATCAGTACCTTACATAGATTGTTCGGCAGCCAACATGCTCCAAAGCAACCCAAATTAAAGTTAACACTCAAAAAATGAGATCCATAGTACAGTTTACAGTTTTACAGTAAGCAAATCATATTTTGTAGCTTTAAAAAGTAATGCTTATTATATCTTAAGCAAAAAATTATTTTCACGATATAAAAATTGTTTTAGCCTGGAATCACAACAAATAAAAAAATAAAATTAATAATTAGTTATGTTCATTTAGTTAACTATTGTTCTTTTGAAATTTTATCAACCAGATATGAAAGCCCTGTTTTCATTCCTATGTTAGCATTCATTTTATCTGTCAGTCAGCTGTTTTCTGCTCATATCAGGAATCTGGAAACAGTAAGAATAATCCAAAATACGAAGCTTTAGAAATTCTTTTGATTAAGGTCAGTAACAGTGTGATGAAGATACAATATATTTCATATGTTATCAGTATGGCATTTTATGAGATCTCCAGGCACAACTAGTTCCAAGTCTACAGACAAAAAAAAACCATCCACTCTTCCTTAGTAACTACTTTTCAAGTACTCTTGAAAGCTCACATTTACAGAGGAAAAAAACCCGAGACTGGTTATAAATTGTACCAATGAGGAACAATAAGAAAAGCAGTATAATTTAAACTAGAAATTTTTTTCTTCGAGAACACTGTATTTCAACAGCAAAATGGACATAAGTGAACACTAAAACCTTATGCAAAACTGAAAATAGCAGTTCTTGAACACTGATAGCAGGAATATGAAACCCCGTCCTGTAACATACACACACTCCCCTAATATGCAGTGTAGAGAAAGGAATCGGCTTCCCAAGCCCCTAATAAAAACACAGCTCCAGGCATATTAAGTGAAGCTCCTTGACTTTAAACACAGCAAGTTCTGAAATAAACTTTAAAACAGCAGGTCTGTCAGGCCACAGCCACATGAAATAAAAATAATTCAGAAGTGGTTTTCCAGTAAACAGCAAAACCTACAGCACTGGTGTCAAATGTAAGAAAAGGGCTACACAGACTTAGAACTCAATGTGTTGATTTAGATGACCATCAGAGTACTTTTCACATCCAGCTTTAAAAGACATACAAACGGTAGAAAAAAAATGGAGTATGGCACAACCCTTTTTTACTTCAGTTACAACCGTGAACATACTGAACGCTTCTTATAAAACCTAAGATGAAGTTAGCTCAACTCCACTGACACACAAAACCCTACAAATCACCAAAACCTTTGACTTTCCTTAAAAAAAAAAAAAAAAAAAAGCAGCCATTTTATCAGTATCAAAAGCATGAGGAATAGTTTTAGTTAGCACCATTTAACCTCAAGGACTTTCTCAATTAAGAGAAATTTTCAAATATAATCTCCGTAAATATCAGGAAGTAGGGACTACACATATACTGTGTCAGAGCTAAGATCAAAGATAAATGCACCAAGGGCTGTTAAAGACTATTCCAAAGTCAAAGGAAAGTCAAGTTTCTGAAGGGATAAAGAGCAAGATACAGAAGAGCAGTGTCCAGGCTGTTCTGAGTCACTTCAATTTATTGAAAACTTTCTCTGTTGAAAGTTACATGGTAGAATTCTTGGAATTTTCATTAACTGAAAAGGTGTCAGACTTCTACCCATATCAATTCCCTTGTGGCCTGCAGCAGGAGATTAAACCATACTCAGAATCACCCCTTCACCTGCCATGAAAACTTGCTGACAAAGTGGCACCCCTTACCTTACATCAACAACCATCCTACCCTTTATAGTTAAGGCTTTCAAGTGAAAGCAGGTGCTACTCTACTATTGCATCTACAGAAGAAATTTAAATTATTATACCAGCACCACATATAATCCCAAATTTAAAAGAGAGCACATGCTGCATTTATAGCAAGTACTTAAGCTCTTTCTGAAAGCATTTTAGTGCACCTGTTCCACCATGGAACATATCTGGGGAGCATTTAAAGAAAATACTTAACTTAGAAAGTTAAGTTTGAATTACAAATCAAGCCATTGCAAATACAAGACTTGAAAATTAACAGTCTTGGCTTCCAACACACTACTTCAGTGCTTTGGGTTTAAGTCTATGTGGAACAAGACTTAGGAGATAAAAATTTTCTCAATCATTTCCGTTCTCAAAGCCATGTGTTTCCAAAACTGTGCACTCAAAAAGACTAAAGGGAAAACACGCACATTATCAGGGAAGGGACTTCACAGGCAGCAGCTCATTCTCAAAAATATTATCTATTACTATATAGCCTTCTACTATCACCATGAAAGGCAAGATAAACGTTCTGGAAGAACAATTCATTATATATTTCAAATAATGCCAACTTTATACCAATAAAAGCAATCATAAATGGTTCAGGTACACCTTCAGTTTAAGTGGTTATGAAACCCTCTAATGCTCATCTTGCCCTGCTCCATATATATATATATAAAAATATATAAATATTTATAAGAAAAACAACCGCTCCCCCACTGGTTTTAACACAGCACTTGATCACAAAAAGGGTATGACACACACACGCACAACACAAGGTTTTCATTAAGTGGCAGCAGGATCATTTTCAGCAATATGTTCCTACAGAGACCCTTAACTGTTTCAACACATATCTGCAATCTCATAGAGTGAATTCAGAAGCAGCTGTGAAGCTTCCAAGACTGCTTATATGCTTGTGGTAGTTTAAATCCCATTTTTAGGAAGATGCCTTGGGTTTCTTAAATCCTTTCTGAAAGTTAAGGGGTAAGGTAGTAAGACAACTCAGGAAAAGCTTATGTGTGTGGAATGGCATGATAGCAAGATATATTTGAAGTTTAATTCACAATTATTAAGAACACATATTCTTTAAATCTTCAAATCATGCAATGAGAAATGTTGTTTTCATATAGGTAAGTACAGATTTTTTTCACATGAACGTTCAGAATACTCTCTCTTCCATGTAACTATATCATAAAACTTTTCTGAAGAACTCTATAAAATCCTGGTCTCAGTTTACACATTAAAAAAGCAATACAGATAACGCCATAAGGTACCTTCCAATCAAGACCCTGGTTTCTAAAATTTTTGCAGCAAGAATTCTTCAAATATTTCAGGCACAACTATAAAGGGTATCCAATGTACTACTTATGTCCTTCACTTTTTCTCAACATCCAAATTTATGACTGAAAATTAATTTTTGTAAGACTTACAGTAAGTTATCTATAACCCATTTTATGAAGACTAAAATGTCCTTCATTTTTATTTTCTGACAAGACAGAAGGTATTTTTTGGGTTCAGAACAAAGAACTTTTTTACATCACTTTTCCACACAGATTTGAAACACCAAATCAGAGAACAGATAAAAGTTTTCAGCAAGTTTGTCATGCTATAGATATGCAGTGGTATTCCTTAGATCTTCCCTGTTTACTGGTCCCCAAAATTCTTCTTAAAGAGTTAAAGCTCTTCTTAAAGAGTTAAAGGCTCAGCAGATCTGTTACCACTATTTCCAGTGCTAAGGAAGATTTTTAAAGCCATCAATCTACAGAACAATTGTGACTTTTATCTGCAGCACTGGGAAACTATGACCTCCGAGAAGTTTCAGTACAAAGGAAACACCAGTCTCTTTCTCTCAAGTTTGACTGTCACCAAAACATGATCCAATTGGATCATGTCAGAATTGTATCTGACATTTCAATACCCTTTAAGTTCCTATCTGTAGCAGAAAGTTTCCTGTAAGACTAACAAGTCCCTACTTCTGTAACATTTTACCTACTTTTCAGCTGCTATCTACACAAACAGCTAAAACTATTTGGAACCACTGCTTCAGTTTGTAGATTAGTACACTTCTGTCTAGGCATTAAAATCTCTTCCTTCACCAAAAAGGTTAACTACCAATCATAAAGCCTAATAGAAACAGGCCAGAGAACAGGACTGGTTTGTGAAAGGGGAAGGTGTTAAAGATTCTTCTCAGTTTTGTATTCATTAAGCAAGTAAAACATTCATCAAATTAGTTTTGGTCACTGTCTGTGAGGTGTCCTTACACAATGAATTTCAAGAAACCAAAGCAAGTTTCACTGCCTCCATACCTAGCAACAGTTCTGACCTTTCAAAAACTGCAGTATTATATAGATAAGAACTCACCTGTGTTGTTTTACCAGACCCAGTCTCTCCAACCAGCACAAATGACTGATGCCTAATCAAAATATCTGTAAATCTTTCTTTATATTCCCAGACAGGAAGTTGTAGCCTTTTTTTCAGGATGTCATAATATCGTGGTGTATGTGGTAGATTTGTGAAAGGGTTAATACTGTGTGGAATCATTGCTGGTTTTATAGTTGGTAACCCAGCAGCTGCATAATATGTAGAGTTAGATGTAGGTCGCATATCTTTTTCTTTGTCCCTTTCTCTGTCACGATCTCTATCTCTGTCACGATCTCTGTCACGATCTTTAGAACGGTCATCACGGTCCCTGTCCCGGTCCCGATCTTTCCTAAAATGAGTTAAGAAACACAGCAGAAAATGAGACACTTCAATATTTCAACGCAGAGTAGAATTTAAATACAACGCATCTGTAAAGGTATCTAGTACAAAGTGTATACAAACCAAGTCTTTTAAGAAGCCCTGTAAACAGCTGCTACTGGATGCTTAAGCGTCGACGTGTGCATGATACGTACGGAATATAAATACACAGTTATACTCACTGTACACAAGCACTGCCACAGTTCCCCTCATTAGAGGCAACACTGAAGAAAGCTATCACATGAAGGGAGCATCATCTTAACCCTCTTCATTTAATGACTATAAAGCATCAGCTGTGTGTTCTAGACTTTTCACACAATTCTTCTTATCCCTACTTGCTGCTGCTACAGAAACATAAGAGAACACTAAATAGACATCTTGCCTACCTAACAAGGGAATTATGCTAACCCACAAAAACTAACTCATGATGATAAGCAGGCCCTGAAAGAAAAGTTTGTTTGGTTTCTTAACATCCCACAAGTACTTTGAACTTTTTTTTTTTTGTTCTAAGTCCTCCATACAATTCTGACACACAAGTTGCTGAGTCTGAAACCTAAGACTTAAAACCAGCTACCCAGTTCACGGAATCATTTAGATTGGAAAAGACCCTTAAGATCGAGTGCAGCCATTAGCCTAACACTACCAAGCGGTACCACCTTCTCGAGTATCACCTCCTACCACACACTTAAAACAACCAGCATTTACGTATTCCCATTTGTTCCAAATATTAAGTCAAAAAAAGTTCACTGCACTTGCAAAAGAACAATAATTTTCACCATAGTTAACTACTCAAACCTCAACCTCCATCCTCAGTCTTAGTGACAGTTTCTGAATTGCAAATCCACCTACTTGTTCTTGCACACAATCTCACTCTCCCAACACACACCTGAAACGCTTGTAAAGAAACCCCCAGTTTGATCCAAACAACTATAGCTACATGCTTTTAATAAAACCCCCAAACTTACCCTAATTCAGCATTTTGACATATGCACCACTTTACAGAAACACATCACATTTTAAACCAGTGTAAGTCAAAAGATTAGTGGCATCTTTGCCAGGAAAACAGATCTTTTCAGCTTTTGTGCATTACGTTAACTGAAATCCCATCAAAAAGGCAAAAGAACAAACTAAGCCAACACCAGTTTTATAGTAAATGCTCACATGAACCTTTTTAGGAAGAGTCGTTAAGGGAAAACAAAACCTTCCTCTTGTCTTTACCAGCACTCAGGCATGCATGAAAGAATAGAGAGCAGAAATCGGTTGGCCAACACTCCTCTCCACTGCTTTCTTTTTAACATACGGCTGGCATTCAAATGTAACTGGTTAAGTAATAAGCCAATTCCTACCTACGGAGAAGATGCAGTAACCAAGATTATATTAGTACTGGTTCTATAAATTTAAAATCAAAACATGGTGCACACTGGAAACAACCACCACTCTTGTTCTTGCATACACAAATAAACTGCATGCTGTATTTTTGGTTTTGTCCCTCAACAGTTCAATCTATTAGGGCTTCAGAGACTGCTGCAGTAAGTTGGGTTTTTTAAGATTACTTATTATCAGCAAGTCTGTGTTTAAAGGAAGAAACATACAAAACATACCATTTACTGTCACCTACCTAACTCACTTGTATATAGATTTTCCTAAAGCTTGGGACACTAGACTGTCTGAAAATTAAGGTCCTTTCAGACCATTTGCATGAATCTGAGATACCATAGCTTCAACATTACTTCTGATATGATCAAATGTTGTATAAGCTAGAAATCTCTTCTTAGTGGACAATGGCAAGCAGGTATTGCAGAACCCAACAGGTTCATACTGTCTGGTATGGAAGTTTACCCCCTTTACAAACAGAAGGAACTAGCCTCTATTATGCTACATGCTATCAGACTCTTCGACCATTGAGAGTATCAGACAGGAATAAAGCTTTGGACTTGTAGTTAATGAGCTACTCACAATCTGATTTTAAATATCTGCAGGTACTGGGATAAACAGGTGGCTGGTCAGACAATAACATCATTAACAACAAAAGGAAATAAAGGCATAAAAGCAATTTAAGAATGGTAAAGTCGGGGTGAAACGCAAAAGCCCGTTAACAGCACACACTTCAATGAAAGAAAGAATAAGACATACTACTAATTGAGGGATTTTGGGGGTGGGGGTTTTTTTGTTTGGTTTTTTTTTTTTTTTTTTTTTACAGGGGGGTGGAGTGTGGTGGTATGTGTGTGCTTCTGAAGGATTTTTATTCTTTACTGCTATCTAGTCAAAGTGTAAAAAATCCACATCAATAAAACTATTCCATAATCATTTATTTAAGCAGTATTATGTCAGAACCTTCTACATCAGAGCTCATAAAGCATACCTTCAGGTATACTTAAGCCTCTCATAAACCAATGCCACTGCTAAAACAGACCCACACTGTTGCCAACCCTTCTTGCATGCTGGTATAAGCATTTCAACAGTCTTGTGAAGAACAAGCCCTCCTTAGACTCCCTCCACCAATGCTAATTCTAACTCAGGTCAGTTCTCTGATCTAGTCTCCCAAACACTCACTTGCAGTACAAGGGAGAGGGCAGCACGTCTTCTGTGTTGGTAGCAGTCTGTGTGGGCTTAAAGCATGGATAAAAATACAACCTCAAGAACAAGACAGTAGATTAAATGGACTAGAAATACAATCCAGAATGGAAGGTCCTGTTAATCCCCCATTTCTGAGTTCCTTCATTGAACTCTTAGAGCTGTTTAATCATACAAGTAAGAAAACAAACCCATCCAGTTCTATCTACGTTTCAGAAGTAAAGCACTACTTACATGTTCATCAGAGTTGTGTCTGCCTCTCCTTTTATAACAGAAAGAGAGAAGCAGGGGCAACCAGATCTCAGCATAGAAAAAATAGAACATGTCCTCACAAGCTTACTCTCTAACATCATTTTATAGTAGTATTTGTTTGTTTTTCCCTAAAAATGCTTGCCACTCTCCCGTTATTACTGAAACTTCGCAAACATATCCAGACTCCTTTGGCCAACAAGAGAAAAGAGGAATGACACATACGCTGCCATACAAATTTACTATATTTCTAAAGATGCAGCTTGGTAGTCCTTCATTTATAAATTGTCAAATTCGATGTGCTTTTCATTATTGCACAAAGAAAAATTATCTCAAACCCAGAAATTAACAATAAAAGGATTCGAATTTAATCACATTTGTCTTCTGCCTGAATCCCGTAACAGCCTAAGTAATCAGAAGGGTGTTAGGGGGCTTTTTGCTGTTTTTCAAGCGAAGTAGTCTGGGCTGATTTCACTTCCTTATGTCCACACATATATACACACGTGGATACAAAAGAAATGTTGTAGCACTCACTAAATCCAAGCACAAAAAGCATATAAAAATGAAAATGGAAACAAAGGGCACAAGGTAAAGCCACTGATCATCACAGTGAAAGTTACACACATCTAATAGAACATCAGTGCTTTTTTTCCTCCATTACTAGATACAGCAATTGTTGATGCAAGAAAGCCAATGCAGCTAAAGGATGGTTTCTGTTCTGTTCTATTAAAAAAATGAAGTACCATGAGTCTGAACTATACATCCCACTAACAAGAACTGAAATTAAGTATGTGTGGGAAAAAATTAACAGATTTTAAGTAGTATGTATGCAATTCACACACTGTAACCAAAAACCTTGCATACGATTCCCATCTTTCAAAAAAGTTTTTGCTTCATAAATTATACAAGATCACAAGAACACAGATGTGCTGATGCTTATGGTTACACCAACAATTACAAGCCTGTTGGCCTGGCATCGTTGCCATGTAGAGCCACACATACCATGACAGGCTTCAATTAAAAAGGAACTCAAACCATACAGGGTAACGTGATACAACGTTCATATTTGGTCAGGTGGTCCAGTTTGAATGCAAGACAAATCACTGTTCAGTTTATGAAGTGCTAACCATCCAAAGGGCCAATTCAGCTTAACCCACCTCCAAAACCAACTAAACTGCATTAAGGCGCTCTCAACACAGAGCAAGACATGTACATACATGCTATTTACACAATTCTCTCTGTGCATCTTACTTAGAGCCTTCCATAAGCTGTACACCCAAACTACCCTAAAATAATTCATGACAATGTAACATTAGTATGGCTTGTGCTACATGAATTAAAATTTCAAGTAAAATCAGAAATAATCATGTTCAAAAATTATGCTTATAGTGACTTGGTTTAAGTCTTATGCCACTTAATGCTTTTACTGGCAGAGGAGGAGGGGACAAAGAAGGGCCACAAGACCAGCACTTGTATAGATTTTAGGTGCCATAAAAGTCAAAGACTTCTGGTTAGAAAGTTTTACTACTGGTGGAAACTCATTACAGTACATACAAAATGGTAAGACTAAGGGTTCAGGATGCCAGGAAATAATCAGTAAAAACAATGCCAAATAAAACCATACCAAAACCATAAAACCCATCAACATACAAACAAGGAAATACTGACCTGTGATTATTTTACAGCCAACCCTAACAGTTGTACCACATTTAAATAGTGCCTAGTTTTGGCATGATCATTTGAAAGTTCTACATAAAAGCTGCACATGTACAACTTTTCTGTACACCCAGAAGAGCTATTTCAACTTTTGGCAAATCATGCAAAAAGGTATTTAACGAGATAAATACTCGATACATTTACTTAGAAAAAAAAAATAAGATTACAGTGATCCTACATACAGCAAATAAATGTTCAATAATAAACTTTCATTTTTGTTTAGCAGGGGAAAATGCATCAAACCCTAGAGGCTAAAAGCTGAAGTTATACAAGCTCACCTTTAAAAAAAAAAAGGGCAAGTTTTGCAAAGACTATCAGTGAACACTGACTGCTGCGGTAGACTTTTAGTTATTGCAAGCTTTGAGAACAAGATGAAGTATTTTCCTTAGATAAATACTCTAGCCCAAAACAATGCTGTTGGACTTCAGAAATGGATTAATTCACGGAAGTCTTTTGTGCTCCATCAAGAAGGCCAAACTAGATAAACACTGTGTTTGTGTTCCTTGAGACTTCAGAAATTTACTTTAAAAAGCCACCCGCCCTCCCCCCACCCAATTAGTGGGTAGGAGATTATGCAAAGGCGGCTCTAAAACAACTATGTCTAAAAGGACATGAGCGTATAGTCTGCGCTCCTGCAATTTCATTAACGGCAATGAAAATCTGCTAAAGCTTGTGCAGTACAGTCCTAAAACTTTAACCTTTGCAAAACTAAGGAAAAAATCTAATCCCTCCCCTGACCTCTACCTCAAAACTCACCTCACCGTCGATTCTTACTTCAAGTAAAGCATATCCCTGCCGGTTACTGTAAGACGTTAACAAAAGAATAACGTTCCTACCAGGGCAGGCACTAATTATACAGGCGGAACAAATCTCAAACTGACCTCTAGGACCACATTTAACAGACAAAACTGGAAGGAAACAAACAAAAAAGGAACGAGGTCGGGGGGTGGGGGATAAATAACGAAAAGAGCCGCAGACAAAGCCGGGCGCGGGGGAGTGGGCCTAGCAGCGCGCCGCCCCCGGTCCGCCGCGACGGGAGCCCAGCCCGCCCCGGCGGCTCCCTCCCCTCCCCCCCCCCCCCAACACCGCCACACGAGGCTCTCCCCGCCCGCTCCCCACCTCCGCGCTGCCGCCATCCGCCTCCCCCGCCCCCACCAAGGGGCCCGGCAGAAAGGCCGATCGCGGGCCTAGGCCTAGCGCCGCAGGGAGCTGCCGAGGCTCCCGTGCCTGCCCAGTCGAGGCGGCGCCGCCGGGGGTTCGCCGCGCAAATGCGGCTGCTGTAACTCTCTCCTTCCCCCCACGCATGGCGGCCGCCCCGCTCCCCGGGGAGGCCCAGCTCCACGAGGAGCGGCCACGGCCTAAGATAGGGAGCGGATGGCGCGGGAGCCGCTGCGATCCCCCATCCGCCGCAGGCCGCGCTCCTCGGGCCGCGCCGGGCCGCGCCGCCCCTTACCCGTCGGTGGTGCGTTTCTTGCTGGAGCTGTAGTCGTCCCCCAGATCTAGGCGGTGGCGCTTGGACATGGCGGCGGCGAGCGGCCGCTCGGTGCGGCGGGCAGGCGGGCGGGCGGCGGGCCGGCCGAGGCTGGGTGCGGCGGGGCGCGCTCTCCGCTCCTCGAGCAGCAGCAAGAGCAGCGGCGCCGCGAGGCCAGGCGCAGCGACTAAAATGGCGGCCGGAAGGAAGCGCCGGGGCTGCGCGCGGCGGGGTGACGGCGGGGGGGGGGAAGAGAGTGGAGTGCGCGCGCGGGTCCGCCGGCAAAAGCCTTCCCTCGGCGCGCGCCCTCAGCGGCCGGCCCCGCCCCGCGCGCTCCAACGGCCGCGTGGGGCCCGCCATGGCGGCGGCGGCGGCGACCGCGGGGGTGGGCGCACGCGGCGCGGGCGGGCCCCGCGCGGGGCGGGCTGGGCTGGGCTGTGGCGGGGCCGCCCTGTCAGGGCGCGGCCGTCGCCGTCGGTGCCCGGTAAGAAAAAGCTGTTTCCGCAGCCCGCTCCGTCCGCCCGGGCACGCGTGCCTCGGGACGGCCGTTGTCGCGGGGGGAGCTGAAGCGTGGGTAGCTGGCCTTGTAAACCTCTGGTTTAGGTCGTCAAAGGCTGCCCGGGCTGTGTCAGCCTTGCGTGTGTGGAAAGAGGCAATCTTTCACAAGTCCTTCATAGGAGTAGAAGTACGAGAAAACCCGGGATGTCAAAGCTATGTGCTGTAAAAGCACATACAGCCTTTAACTACACAAACGTTAAGAATAAGCGTTCATGGCAGTTTATTTCATGAGGAAAAAAAATTCCCTTTCAGAGACCCAGAAACACAGTTAGTACTTTTTGGCACTTGCTCTTGCAGTTTGTGTACGTGTCTGTCCAGAATACTAGTACAAGGGAAGCCCGTGTTCATAGCACAAACTCTGGTAGACCTGTTTAGTTGTACTGCATCAAAGTCGTCTTAAGTATGAGCATGGCTACAATGACATTTAGTAACAATTCCTGAAGCAAAACGAGATATGAAGTCAAGCGCCATTTCCTCACTACAGTTAAGTTTTCTTGAACGGTTACAGCTGTAATTAGTCATTTTTCACCTTTCCAACCAGCGTAACTGCCAGCAGAAGCCTGCAAGTTTAAGCCTGGTGTGGAAGTTGGGTCCTCAGAGTTGTTTCTTGTGCCCCTAAGCTGTTCCCCATCTCTTACCACCCCCGGCACCTTGTAAGAACTGGGTTAACCACCCACACAAACAACATGTGTCCTCTGACTGAAGGTACAGATGAGCCTGGGCAGAAGAAGACGAAGTCAGGCAGACAGTGAGGTGCCTGTAACAACCGTGTCTTCAAGTCAGAAGCACGCTTGGCACTCACTGAGCAGCCTCTGTGCTCACACAACTTCCTTCAGCCATTTCTGCCCCTTCCCAGCGCTAAGTCTCAGCAGATGCCTCACCTTCCAGCGCAGTCACTTGATACTTCAGCACAGCTCATAAAAGCCAGTCTCTTAAGGGCTTCTGGAAGAGCAAGAGGGACTGTTCTTGATACTTCTGACAGCTATTTGGAGAACATGAACCACTGGACATTCTGTTCTCTATTCCTCCCCTTTCCATTCCCAGTCTTATCTCATGCTCCTTCAGCCCTATGTGGTGGTTTAAATTCATATCATAGACAAGTAATTTTAAGATAGAATTAAAAGTACTAACATCGTATTGGTATCTCTCTTCATCTAGGTACATTTATTGAAAAACATGCACTTCGCAAGACTTGCTCCTTGTCACTCTTCACAGCTCGTCTGCCAGAGAGTACCACAACCTTTGCTCAGCTACTTGAATGAGCACTTGCTCCCTAAGCATTTTGGTCAAAGGAATTGGGTTAGTTCAGATGTTTCAAATAATAAATTTTTGTTAACTTTATCTGACTGTGAAAGCAAGGGAGTATTCACACAAATGGCTCAGCTAACAAATACGAAAGTGGTCAGGAAAGATTATCTAGCAGCAGTGGCTTGTTCCACAAGTACAGCCAGCTCAGCAAGTGGGTGTTTGTCCATAGCTTCATGTTCCAAATTTTTCTGGGATTACATCAGTATAACTACTAAAATATTTCATGTAGACAAGTCCTTAGAGTATGTTCTTTAACAGAAGCGCATTCCTGTCCCTAATTTTAGATAATATAACAAAATGGCACCCACAGCTCAAGTGGAGTTCTAGACACTAGTGTAATAAAAAGAACATTTTCCTGCTTGGAGTTATCAACTGCAATAAATATTCCTGCAAAACTGGATTTTGAGCTTTTCCTGTGAAGCTGAAAGTAATTTCTGAAGTTATATTACAAAAAAACACTGGAATATCTATGTAACAGGTTGCCAGAGGATGTGTTTGTTACAGGATGTCTCTGTCCCAAATAGCAAGCTTATTTTTTTTGATGCTGTTGTAGTGTACACAGAGCTGTTTTCTCAGAATGCAGCCAAGGGAATCCCCAAGTGTATTTTAAATTATGTCTGTCTTAAACAAAAGCAAGTGATTATTGAAGTAGAGTGTTTGAATAGCACACACTTACCTTCTCAGAGAAGGGAGACAAAAAAAAATAATGGCTAGGTCTCCCTGGAAAGTGAGAAAACAGAAGAAGAACATAAAAGCATTACATGCATTAGTTGGGACGAGCAGCTACTGTTGTGCAGTTCTCAGAAGGCAGCAAGTGTCCATTAAGGGGGGCCGGGAGAGCTCTTGGGCTATACATTCCCGATCTTGATTGCTCCTCCCTATGCACAGCAGCATACAGCTACATGGTCTTGCTCGAGGTTACCATATGGCCAACACCAGGGAAGTTTCTGCTTTAGGGGGTAGGGGAAAAAAAGCAGGTGTGTCAGCAGGCATGAGATCTTAGGCTATACCTTTTGCAAATGCAAAAAAGAAGGGGAGAAAATTTTATGTTAGTTGGGGTGAGCAGCTGTTTGAGTGCTATGCCTGAGACTAATATCTCACATACTAGTTCACTATTAACAATACCTTGCAAACTCCTTAACTCATCCTCCATCCAACCGTGCTTTGAGCTATACGACTGCATAATAAATGATCTGGTCGCATCCCAAAGAGTTTACAATGTAAGGCCTTCATCCTGCAAGCACACACATGCCTTATTTTACTAATGCAAATAATCCTTTTAACTTCAAAGGGATTACTACAAGTAGCAAAACTAAGCATGTAGGTAAGTGTTCACAGGATCACAGCCTTAATATAAGATGAGACAAGAGAAAAAAAGATTGGTAAGCACAAATTGACATAATGACAAAGTGATAAGCATTACGTCAAAAGCCTTAAGGATGAAAGGAATGTGTAAAATAGGGCATATTTAAGCATATTTTCTGCCTTTTCAAAGGCATTTATTAAATAAGAGGTTTTTGTACACCACCCCCCAAGTCTTTATACATCTATAAAAATGAAAATCTTAGATTACTGAAACAGGAGACATTTATGTGAGTCGCCATTTGCCTGTCTACTCTTCTACTCCCTATTTCTTACCCTACTTTCAAAAAGAATACTCATTGGTATCAAAATCCTCTTAGTCAATTTCCAGTTAATGTTTTTTTGCTTTTGGTATGGGCATACTTACTATGCTATTTGGGTTGGAAGGAGTATTAACATTGAAAACTGAAACAATGGCTTAGGAGAATAACATTATCTATAAACTATTAATTTTTTTTCCCAGTTGTGCATTGCCTTCTGCCCAAAAGAATACGCATGGGTCTCAGACAAGCCATAATTCAAAGACCAACCTTGGATCACATGTGGTTTCTGACAGAGAAGTCTAGTGTCACAGTTTAGGATATCATTGCTGGTAGGTAATTGCTTCACTCCTATGCTAGGGATTACCACATCTATAAAGGGCAGAAAAATGAGATCTATCCAATCTGTTATCTTAGTTGAAAGACCTTCTTCACTGGCTTAACTAAAACAGGGGATGGTGAAGTGAAACCAGAAACTGCTGCTGCAATGGAGGCCATATTGATGAGCAGACTTGTAAGACAGACAGTCAGAGGAGGTTAAATCTCCTAAAGCTTGTGTGTTAGAGCCCTAAAACCTCTGTAGTACATATTTCTTTTAAGGATGGATGGCTTGTGGTATACCCTAAGCAACCGTCTATGTGGTCCCAATGCTGAGGCCACACTTGCACTGACAATATTTTTTTTTAATAGTTTGCTTGTTAAAAACAAGCCTAACTCCTATTTTTTATAAATCTACAAAATGTGATATTTAATAATTTCCTGCAAACTAATCTAAAAATATCAAAACAAAGTATTTCTGATAATTATCATTGCAATCACTGTTTTAAAATTATATATATATATATATAAAAATTATATACATATATATGATGAGTAATACCCTTTGGAAAGTACACAGAAGCTTTGAACACAAATGCTCATCACAGGCAAGATCTCATTCTAGCCTGACCCACCAAGCCCATGCAAATAAATGTATATTATCCTCATGTTCTGTCATATTATCGGAGAAAGAAAACTTGAGACAAGAACCCACGATCAGGGTATGTTTAAAAATGTCGGACTTCCACATTTTTCAAATTTAAAAATATGAAGTTGAGTACATGAACTGATCTCAGTTTCTGCAGTGAAGAAAAGAAGCAGCTTCCCTGTAATTACATAAGCTAAACTTTGCAACACTTCAAATATATATAAATCAACGCTTTGAATTGCTCTGGGAAATATGCTGTAGGAAGCCGGCATGGCAACAGCAGTATTGCCATGACAGCAAACTTTATCAGCCATACAGACACTATCTGAATTTTATGAATGGTTATTAAACATTATCCCATATAGAACACACCATTGTAACTAAGTCTTCAGGTCAGAAGGGCCTGAATGATTTTGGTAAAGTTTCATTAAAAAAAAAAAAAAAAAAAGAAAAGATATATATAGAGAGAGACTGCAGATTTTGTGTCTACTAGAACACTAACCAGAGTGACAAATCACTTTTTAAAACAAACCCCATTCTCCAGAAGGAAAAGCATTGTTGTAGACAGCCAGCTGCTATTCTGAGCCCCTCGGTCACCCGCTATGGCCTTACAATCACCTTTAGTCCCATTGGAAAAACCTGGCAAGAGCACGTATTCATTATGTGTTTTGAATATATTTCTTTGAATCAAGAAATAGTATAAAAGCAAAACGTCACCCCTGAGTAAATTAGGTTATACATCTAATTTACATTCATTATGCACAGAAGTCATACATTCTCGTAACTTCTAGGTCTTTGTGGTTAAAGTGGTGTTGTTATAAAGCTTCTGCATTTGGAAACATATGAAACTACAGGCTAATGTTGTACGTGAAGGCAGTTTATCTTTTAAGCTCCTTACAATCTAACTGCTTTCTATGCCAAGTTTGAAATCTTGTGAGAAGCTCCTTAAATATAAGATGTTTTTAGGGAGTAGTAATTATTTCATGGGGAACTGTTTAAAGTCAGAGAATGCCAGAATTTCAAGCTTGTCATTTGATCTTGTGCTAGAATATTGGAAGAAGAGTAAATGCAAGTTTTTCAGTTGGCACTTCTTTTGCAAAGATCTGATTCTTTCTTGCATTTTCTTCACAAATTTTTCACATCAGCGGAAGGAAAAAATGTACTATGTTGGTATATATTTTTCATTCCTTTTGTGTTGAGTACAATCACCTCTTATTCACTATTGCATTAGCTCCTTAAGATTTTTTTTTAAGTCTTGTCTTTAACACCATCTGTAAAACATTCATATTCGTGCCTAAGATTATTCATGCTGGATCTATCAGTGGTACATCTTCACTCTGAGCATCTGCTTAAGTATTAGGAAATTTATTTGCTTAATTTCTGCTACCTATATAGAGCATACACAGTTTCAACAACTAAGATTACAAAAAAGCTAGGGAGCAGTGAAACAGGTGATCTAATAACCCTTACCTCATGGGCTACTAACATCTAAAGTGGTAAATACTAATCCTTCATAGTGAGTTCCAGACTATATAACAAAATAATAGCAGTAGAGAATTATACACACTAAAAATCCATCATATCCAAGAAATACTTTGTAGCAAATCACTTAACAATCATACCTTGCCCAGGTAGGCCCAATTTTTTAACAATTGGCTGCCCTTATTCTTTCCCCAGATGATCAAGACTTTTTTTCCCCAGTTGTGCTGGAAGTCCACTTGCAGAAAAATCCTCAGCAGCCATGAAAACACTGGAAGTGGATGTAAACTTCTGCAGCTGTGTAACCACCCCCTTGACAACTTATTACAAGAAAGCCTCAGCCTTGAAGTGATGTTATTAGTGTGTGTCATTCTTCTATCCCCACCTCACAGATGGGAGCAACAACCTTAGTATAACCTGAAAACCAGTACAAGAGTCCTAAAGGAGCTGAAAGAAGACATTGGCTAAGTTTTGGTGTTTGATAGTGTGGGATTTTTTTTGGCGGCGGTCTGGTAGTGGAATTAATGCACTATTATATTACATTGCATACTCTGTAATGATAGCCTTCTCTCTAATGAGCAAGGCTGTTCCCAAAGGGAAAGGAGAGGGTGCTGCTAGAGCTTCTCCTTCTTGGGGGAAAAAAAAAAAGAAAAAAAAAAGAGTGACCTTCTTTGCAGAGACAGAGCAACTTGTCTCTCAGCTGAAAACCAGAAGAATGCTATACATGCGGCATTTTTGAAAATTATAATAGCCATATCTAGGTTAATATATAAAACTCTCATGTGCCCTTTGGCTCATTTTTTTATTTTGAGTAGTGGTGACCTTGTCTTCCACACAATTCTGCCTTTGCAAAGGTGAGCCGTATGTATGGCCACTTTCTTGTCTTATAAATAGGCCTGCCCTAGGCACATAGAATAGTTATGTGCAGGTTGCATTTAGTATGTAAGTACTGCTTTCTGCTTAGATCTGGAAAGTACTGGGAAAGAGGATGGTGAGGAGCATGCTGTTGCCATAGTCTTGCCCAGGCCCTTTGGACCTGGTCTGCAAAGCAGCAGCTTGCTTTCAGACTTCATTTTCTTGGGCCCCATCTTGCATCATGTTGATGAACATTTCCTTGTCATAGGAGATACCTCCAGAAAAGAGAATGGCTGGGACTCATTTGTGCTTGTTAGGTGTTATGCAGCCTAAATAGAGCAGCGCTGGTTCAAACTTCCTTTTGTCTTCTACAGATGTGTAATACTACTATATTGTATATAGCATCGTGTGTAACATTTTCACATGCTATATCAATGTGTAACACTACTATTATAGCAGTACTGTACTATTACTGTAATACTACTGTAATAAGAAGGGAGGCAGAATTAAGGTTAGCACAAGTAAAGAAGTGCTTTCTTCTGCAATAACATTTTTTTGAAGTACCTTCTGTCTACACAATGGTACATGAAATAGGTAACACACAGCCCAGTCTTATGTTATATTTAACGTGCAGCAAGTAGTTCCACAGGAGTAAATTAGGTTTTTCAAGATCGTGCTGCAGCACTACCGAAGGATTCCCTGACCTTCCCAATCCTGACTGCTCAGTCCCATCTCTGCAATACCCTCTCCCTCACAATGACATGGTTGTTTTGGGTAATCACGCAGTGCATCATGCTGTGAAACGGATATGGCTGAAAAAATAGCCCAGCAACAACATAAAAGCAGTTTCTTAGCCTGTTTGATTTCCCAGCAAGGACAACAGGAGTAGCACGGGGACACAGACAAGCAACTGGAGACAGGACACTGTCAGCTGCCAGATTGCCTGAAAAAATCTATGATGTAACAGCTTGACACTGCTCATGGTGAATAAAGTTTGATACTTGAATGTATCTTGGGAGGACTAGGACCAAAGAATTGCGTATTTTCTTGTAAAAGCTATTTCTTAATATGCATTTTTCCATACCAGATGACTGATCCTACATTAAAGTGACATCCTGATTGATTTGGATAGATTTACATGATTAATATTAGCTGTTCTTAGAAAAAACGCTTACTCAGCATTTTTTGCAGAAATATTCAGCTATTTGACATTAGCCTTATTTTTCCATAGATTCCAGTGGAAATTAATACCTTGGAGCAAATTTATAGTGGAGAATCCCAGAGAATTTTCTTTCCTTTAAAAGAAGGCAGTGCTGCTTAGCACCTTGTGTGGGAGAGTGATGGGGTAAGAACTGAATCTTCAGTACAAATATTCTCTGAAAAGCGTTCGTGTTCTATGAAAAGCATGCAGTATCCTACAGTGAAGCATGTTAGTCTCTAGAACAGTAAAGTAGAAGAAAACATTTCCAAGTCCTCCAAGATGTAGCTGAAACACCGTGGACCTTACGGAAGACATTAAATCAAATGAGACTCTTACGTGCTCATCTTTTTAACAGTCTGCCTATTTGGCCACTTAAAAATAAATCTAAAATAACTAGAACAAGACTCGAGCAGCTCTGTTGCCTGTCTACTAATAGACATTCATACAACAGAAAGCTCTAATATCCCTCCTACACATCCTTTAACTCTAAAGTTCTCCCATAGGTGTATTTTTTATAAGCTTTCTGATCTACTTTTGTCAAATAAGCCGCATTAACAAAGAGCTGATTTTTGGACTGTTTTAAGTTCACCTTTCTCATTAGGACAGAAATTAGTTAGGGAGCGCTTTCATAAATTGCTTTCTTGGAAAATTAGGGTGGCAGGAAAGCATTAACAGTCCAGCAGAAGGACATTGCTAGGGTAACAATGTCTTGTAATCCCCAGGATGGATCTAGAAGAGTTTTGCTGCTGTGTGCTTTAAGAATATCACTGAATGATGACCAGTACAGATTCTGCAGGTGATATATGGTAGCCTATTTATATAAAAAATATTATAATATATTATTATTTATTTGTAACTACCGCATCTTCCATCTCTATTCTGATTGAGAGTAAGTGTCACCCCTGGCTAATGCCATGTTGATTGATACTATTGAATTAAAATGGTCTCAGTAGTTAATACTAAGAAATAGCTAAGAGACACATTCATAATCTGCTTTGTCATACCTTAACAAATCACTTGTCTATACTAACTCCACAATAGTTAAGATTGAGATTGGTGTCAGTGCTTTCAAAAACATCTGCTGACTTGATCTGAAAACTGTGCTGTTTCATAGATATATGCTGTTTTTGAGATATAGTTTGTCCTATGCACTCTTGCATTCACAAAATCATCCAGTTCTGCTCCTGCCTATTATCTGGATGCTCCCTGGAGGAATACTACTTCTTCAGGTTTATCTCAGTTCGAACACTGTGTTCCCCTGGGGGGAAGGAAAAAGAGCAGGGTGTATGAAAGATGAGAATGCCAAGGGAAAAAACAGTAGTGGTAAAGGGACAGAAGAGCCTAAGAGCTGACAGTTACAAGAGAAAGGAAAGCAGAAACAGAAAAAAGATGAAGAAAAATTCAGCTCTCTGAACAGCCTCTTCTCAGACTTTCTAAGGGGATAAAGTTTTGAAGTGAAGATGGAAGAGTCACAGAAGTAAGACTGAAAGATCAATCATTTAAGGGGAAGGAAGGGTACCACCTTCTTTTGGTTTTAAACCCCCATCAAACATTTAACATGCAAGCTTGTGTGTCTTCACCAGCCCATTGGTATGAAACTGCAAACCTCAGACCTATTTCTTACGCACTGTTCCCCCTTTATCCTAATGTTCTAAAATACATACAGCTTGTGGCTACACAGCTCTGCTTGTCCCCAGCAGTCTTCCTCTGTGCTGCACGCATGCACAGGCTTGCATGGGCTGTGTCTGTGATCCCACACACCAACATTTACTTTCAATTAAAAATAATTCGCAAATTACAAACGTTGAGAAATCAACTCTAAACCGCAAAGAAGAGAGAAGCAGAGCTAATATTTCATTGGAGAAAAAAAAAGAATATAGAACAAGTTAAGAGAGAAGGCTGCAGGTGAAACTTTGGTCAGGGAAAGCACGAAGTGGCCATATGCTCTAGGTACAATGTCACAGATCTCCCAGGAGATGAGCCCAGATGCTAGGTAGAATGCAACAGCGACTTTGTCATTGAGGCAGGTGAGAATAAGTAAGAAAGAAGAAACAGGAAGAGAAAAAATCCTAGTGTTAAATACCACATAAATCTAATTACCCTACTCTGAGTCAAGATCAGAACTAAGCGTTAGCCTAAATTCTGACTTTGCTGTTGTTCAGTGAATGCGGCTTTCTGAGTTTCATCTTGTTTTCTTTCAAGATGCCTGTGATGCAATACACCCCAGTCTGCACTTAGGTTACTCTTAGTGGCTCTTCCTTCCTGCCCATTTCTCAATGCAGTGTGTACCATACACAGTTATCAGCACTGGGCTGCTGTTCCATATTTTTTATCTCTTCTGTCAGCTTTCACTTCGATTCAAATAGATCCGCTGCTTTGCCAGCAGTTTTTTAAACCAGGTCTGTGCTGGAATATTAACAAGGGCTTCTAATTTTGAAGAGGAGATAAGTAAGGGTTTCTTTATCAGTTATTACAGTGTTCTTACACCTTCAACATTAAGACTCCCTCCCAGTGTGTATTCTATATTTCTGGGTAGGTCTTTTTGTTACCCTCTCTTCTTAGTCTGGAGGAGGAGTAGAGGCAATGTATTCATGCTACCAGATAAAATTCCTACAGGAATGATCATCCTCAAACCTGTAAGCAGCCCCAGTACAGTCAAGAAGCAAAGCCAAGACTGTACCAAAAGTTGTGTATTCTACAATAGCTTTCTAAGAACCAAAGGTCTTTATGGTTCAAAGTCCTAATACAGGAAAACTACTGCAAGAACTCAGCAGCCAAGAGTATTAGATAGCATCTGTTTTCTTAAGTCAGCTGTGAAGAAGGTGGTTCATTGAGATACTGTTGGCGAGGTGCACTGGCTGGCGCATATCTGGAGTGTGTGTCCAACTTTGAACAGGTTGTGGAGAAACTGGAGAGGGCCCATCTGACATCCACCAAGACAGCTGGGTATCAGGGAGGAGCAGTAGGTCATTGGCCATCTGTGACATCTGTGAACGATGAGGGAGCTGGGCTTGTTCAGTCTGGCAAAGAGGAGCTAAGCAGTGATCTATTAGCAGCCTACAATGCTTGAAGGGGAGTCTCAAAGGTCACAGAGCAAACTCTTCTTCCTAGTAATGGACAATGCAACAAGGGGCGATGGGCACAAATTTCAATTAGGGAGATTTGGACTCGCTGGGAGATGTGGACTCACCAGGAGGACTGTGCAGCAGTGGAGCAGGTTCATACTGTTGTTTACCCAGGGAGACACTGAAATGTCCACCTTCGGGGCTTTTGAAGACTCACATGGGTAAAACTGTAACTGACCTGATCTAGCACTGTCAGAAGTCCCAAATCACACGGGAGGTTAGACCAAATAATTTCTGAAGGTCCCTTCTAACCGATATTTTCATGACTCTGTGAACTGAAAGTAAAACAAAAAGTCAGCAGTGCTTCAAGACCAGTTCAGTAATGGCAGAGTGAATTAAGCATCATCATCAAATTATTGCTTGGCTGATGTTGCTGACATTTGAGGTAAAGTAACTATATTAAAATTGCATAATTCAGAATCTTCAATGACAGTTTCAGTAAGAGTCCCAGTAATGTAAGGTACATGGATTTTAAATCATGTTACCCTTTCAACTATAGAAATTTAAATTGCTGTGGAGTATTAGCAGATAACTTACATCATAGATGTTCAGGCCAAGTTTAATTCATACATGAACTGCACTATTTCTCAGTTTTATCATGCTGGCACTTTTTCTTAAAGCTAAATTCACTTTTAAATAAAAGCACCAAACAGACTGAAAAATTTATCTCCCTCTAAAAATGAGGCTTTCCAAAGAAATTCTCCAAAAGTGAATGGAAAGTAAAAAGCAGCCAAGGGGGAGAAAAAGGAAAACACTGATTAATGAGATTTGTTTGTTCTGGGGTGTGATCAAACAGGCCAGCACCACAGTCAATGATAAAAGAAGGCAAAGTGCTGTGCAGACTGTTATATTCATCTGCTTAAAATTCACATGGTCTGAGTGCTAGAATAATTTGCTCCACACCATCTGGCAGACATAAGAAGTATGAATATGTAGTGGGGGGAGGGCATGAGGAAATTTTCTGCATTTTCTATAGCATGTAGAAATACTGTATTGGAGTTTGCAACTTAAATCAATACATTAAATGCACAGGTAAACTGTAAACAATCCAACAAAGCTGTATTTTAAACCATGTAGAAACAAACTTACTACATTAGTATAATCCTACTCGTTGTACTTTATATTTGGAACCAGAATATAATACAAACTGTGAAATGCAATGCAGCAAGTCAGTACAAGTATTACTCACTGAACAGTATGAATTGTACAATGTCATCCATGCCCAAACCAGAGAGGATGACTGTTGTAGCTCTCAGCTAAACCTCTTAGCTTCACTTATAAGCTCAGCTTTTAAAACCTCCTGCTTGCAACTGTGAAAACCTCCAGCGTTGGTCAAGAAGAGAGATACCACAGAAGCAAATATTCCTACAAGATTCAAGCTGCTGTGGGATAGAGATATGTAGAATGAACTCAAGGAAATATGAAAGCCACTTTTCTAAACGTGTTTCTATGTTCTCTCTACAGAGAGCATAGTATTCTCATACATTTTACTTTCATAGTTTGGTGTGTAAGCTATGCAGTTTTTTTCAGCTTTGGTTAAGAACCAAGCTTGCTATCAGCTGGAATGATGGCTGTTTAAGAAATGTATGCAAAAACTGCCCTGGATGCAATCTGGCACATCATGCGTGGTACACAAGTCTTGAATCAACCATGATGTCCAGGTGAACCTGAAGGACGGAAAAGTGTCTTGTTTACTCCCATAATTTTTCCCTCAGCTATTTTTTTATTTACACTGTAGAAACCATGTTATTTCTATATTTTTAATTATAATGATTGTGTGACTGCGCACAAATTTATTCCTATAGAGTAGAATGTTACTTATCAGAGTGAGCAGTTCCCAAAGTTTGTCCCTACCTTTTATCGCCAAATCATTCTTGGAGAGCACAGAAGCTCATATTGTGTATGGATATGTACCTATTGCTCCCAGATAGGTGTTTAAAAACCTGCAGCTAATCAGACAGAGAGCAGTAGCTGAGCAGCTGTTTCCTCTAATGCGAAAGAGCTGTGGTGCTGAGACCTTGACAGGCGGGCTCAGGAGGATTCAGCTGGGACAGTTTTGGATGCTCCTGGTCTGCCAACTTCTCCATTCTGCCTAGGAAGCTGCTCATATTCTTTGTGTCCTTTGCCACCCCTCCACCCCACATGTATTGTAGCTGCTGTTTTGAGTATGGCACAGACACACATCCCATCCTGCTTTCTCTGCCCTTGAAAGTGTAATCACAGAAGAGCGAGGAGGGCAGCACTCTCAAATGACTAAAGCCAAGTCTCCTGAATCTCATAACAGACAGCTTTAAGAATTCCCTCTTCCAGAAGTACAGAAGTTTTGACCAACAAAATACATAAATTCAATCATTATATCAATTTTATTATTATAATAATACAATATATACAATTATAATACAAGTTTATTGGCTGAGCTATGAATGTGGGAGCTGATGATGTCAGGTTACAGTGCCTGAGAAAGGGTTAACCCTTATGTACATCTCAGTCCCAAGGGTGTTGCTCTGCTACACGTCTTAGATGACCAGAGTGTTTCTGCTTCTCCAGGCTGTTGCAAAGGATACCTAATTACAGTAATACTGCTGTCCCAGTGCTATTACAGCATTGCAAGGCAGTCATAAAGGCTGAGAAAGCATTCTCCTTCTAAGCTTCTGTTGTTAAGTGGCTTATAATGTTTCCAAAATGTGACCTTTAGAGCTGGAATTTATTGTGCTTGCATTCTACCCAAAACTAATTTAATTAGGAAGTTCAAAGAAAACCTGTTTATCAAGTTCTGAGTCATCTAAGTGGTAAAGAAGTATTTTTATATTGCTAAAATAATTCTTCAAGTGCAGGAGAAAATGGTACAAAAATAGATATTTTTTTCACTTTAGGCATCCCACATGCTGAAAAATAATCTCATTTCATGCAAAACCTTTTCAGATTTCTCTGCGTTGCTTGCAGTCAGTTTTCTCTCTCAGAACGACCTCTGATGGTAATTCCCACATGTTGGCTATTATTGTCTCAGTTCAGTGTTTGCATCTTCAGTCTTGCTAGAGCTGTGACAACAGCAACTGGTGGCCAAATAGCATTCTTACAGTGAACAGCATTCGCTTCAGTTTAGGGTGTGGAAGAATGTCAATATCTTTGCGGGGTCTGCCTGTTTGTTCTTATTAGAAAGCCAGCATAAGTTTTTCCTGTAGAGAGATGAAATTCCGGTGCTTAGTAAACCTCCCTGTAAGAGTTAGATCAAGACAATCATGCAAGAAACTCTTAATTCATGTAACTATGCTGTGACTTTCACCACTGGTCAAGTGGTTTTTTTATAACATTTTACTGGCTTGTGTCAGCACTGTACTGATACGGACTTGTGTGTTTAGGCACTAGGAGTATTTTGCCTTCAAGGAAGGGAAAGGAGGAGGGAAAATGGGACTGGGAAGAGACTGAGTTCTGCAGTGTCACAAGGCGTGACCAGCTTGACAGTTGGGGTGAAGGACCAAGAGGCAGACAGAGGATGGGAGCAGTATCTCCTGATGGCCTGAACAAGACAGGGCAGTGCAAACGAGCCTAAACATCACTTCTAGTGATGGACAGAAAGCCAAGGAAGACAGGGAGACTTACAGGAGTGGGATGACTGGTAACAGATGTCCTGGAGACAAGGAACCATGAGGGTGATACACTGTGGAGACAGGACGAAGCCTAGTTACTTACCATATTTTAATCTGCCATAGTTACTAATAGTTTCTAGGCTAATATACTATTTCCATCAGACTTACTAAAGAAGATCCTAGGGCCTGAAGAGCTCACTATGGCAAGACTTACTACATTTGTTCGTAAAATGTGATTCCTTATACTACTGAGCATCTGGGGACTGGTGTACAACCACTGCAGGAGAAACACTCTTATGTGGGATAGATACAGTAGGAATTTCACCCAGTCCCTCTGTGAAAGCAAATGCCAACTAGCAGATAGGCCAGCCAGCATTCTAAAAAAAAAATGCTGGATATCTTTACCTCATGGGAGAGGATGGAGTTTGGAAAAATGAAGAAACAGGTATGTAGGTATAGATCAAAAAGAGGAATCAGAAAACCAAGGAAACAAAAAAGAAAGAGTAAAGAAAGAATTATAAGGTAGAAGGATTTTTCTATCAAGGAAAAAAAGAACTGAGAAGGCCAAGAAGAGACAACAGAAACATTAAAGATGACAAAATGGGTCAGGGAAAGAAGATTTAGAACCTCAGGCTGCTGTGTTTTGTGTAGCTCTGTGTCTATGATATGCAAATAGACTGTTTTGCATATATAAGAATAATTACAAACATCAGTTTAAAAAAGAAATTAGTATCAATTAGAAGTATTAGATAATAGCTTTTTTTAATTAAGTCCTATGTTTATCTACAAGAAAAGCTTTCCTCAGATGCAGCTATGCCTATATTACCCTACCCCAGCCTGAGAAGGATGCATCTCCTGGGAATAACTGGTTCGGCCTCCGGCGCTCAAGCAATTTGCAGCCTCTTTGATGAACCTGCAAATTATTCCATAGTATAATAATAACACAGTTTAGAGGCAGAAAAATTTCGAATACAAGGTTCTGTGGATGGGTCTAATGGCTTGTGTACACGCAAACGTTGCTCCAGAACAAGGTAAGGTACAAACTTAAAAAAGGAACAGCTCTTTCACGATAATGCCTAGTGTAAAAACACCAGCTGTAGCTGAAGCAACTCCTTTTCCAATTCTCAGTTTAATGTGCTTCCAGTCTGTTCAGTATAATGATTCCTGTACTGGTCCCTTCACACAGAAGCTCTTGGAGATGACATTTTAGTCATGGTTCAGTTGAGCTAGTTTTAGCTGGTGACCTTTTGGGTGGAAAGCTCAGTGTCCAAAATGTCCAAACACCTACCTCAGCATATATCCCCACACCTGGCCAGCTAGCTTTGTTTGCAAACGCTCGCAGTCCCTGAGTAAAGAGAGTAGGAGGACCAGAAAACTGGTACGATTTGAGGGAGCAAATGAAGCCCAATAGAGAAGGAGATGCAAGTAGCAGATCTCAGCAGTTTCGCTACCAAAGGTTTGCATGTTTTTCACTTGTACTAAATGATAAGGTAGGTCTTGAAACTCATCTGTTAAATAGATGGAGGTAAATAGTGTCTTAATTCACACTGAAAGCACATCCAGATTCCTGATATTTAAAGAAAAACAAAAAAGTGATAAAGCACATAAGTTACATGGTGATTGCTTGGTACCTGGATGCTAATTGTAAGTAGATGAAGAAAATGAACAGTTAAGGATGAAACACACCATATGTCCTTCTGGTAACAGCACAGTCAGGTACCACATAAACAATTGTCTTAACACCCCCTGTTGAGGTCTCATATTGAAGGCCATTGCGTGCTTTACCCCCAACTTTGTATTTCCTGGAATTTACTTTTTTCCCCACAGTTTTAGCCATACTAGCATGGAACTTTGTTCTTTGGAGCTATTTATAATCTATTTAACAAAGACTGAATTATTTTGTATTTAAATAATATCATGACCAACATGCATCAGGACTCAAGGTCTGTCTTTGGAATACTTTTAAAAGGTATTTTTAAGGATAGAAGATATATTTATCTATCCATTTAACATAGACATACCATGTAAGTATGGTTACACTATTCACAGTTTACTAGTAGGTTTGATAGAGTTTCATGATGTGCAAGTATGTCATCCAGTTTCTTTTCAACAGAAGCCCCCCAAAATTAAATAATGCTTTCCTCTTTCCTCACCATTGTTAACTTATTTACTATCTTTAGCTAGTTACAAGCTTATAGCATTGCTGGTATTTTTGTCATTCTTACTATACTTTATAAAATTATCATTCGCTCCTATGGATTTTTTCCCTGTTTTTTGCTTCTCTTGTCAACTTACTGTGCTTGTAACATTCACCCTGTTTGTATTACCGCTTCCCATTTGTTACGACTCCCGAGGTAATTTCTAATACATGCAACTAGTGTGTATGATTTTTAATTGCAAAAGTTTTTTTATCACTGAATCAGGATGGCTTTTAGCAGAATATTTCCTTGATTGTGAAACTGATTTCTTTGGTCCAATCCTGAACTATACACCTGCATTTAGAAGGCCAGTAGTAAGTTGTAAAGAAAACCTCACTTACATCAACAAAAATATTACAAATATTTTATCCAACATTAAATATAAGACAAACATATTTGCCTGTTTTGTACAATGTAGCCACATCCTGTTGCATCAGAATGCTACAATTAGAGAAATAAATTTATGGGTGAGAATATTTAATTGCATGTTAAATACAGTTTGTGTTATTCTAAGTGTAAAATATGAAACCAAGTATTAAGAATCATTAGTGTTATGTGACAATTAAAGTCTATATGTAACTGAGGATTTCTTATCTGCAAGTTTACTGTAGAGAGCTCATTGGATTTCTAAAACAAATCATCAAGGACTGGACAAATGATATTTACACTCTTAATTATCCAGTGAGATTAGTGTTTGAGGTCTGTGTAAGTAGGTCACAAACATAGCAATGAAAATTAATTGTTCTACAGGACAGCAATGGTTCGTATACTTTCTAGTCATAATTCTAGGAGTATTTTAAAGATAAGCCTCCTTAAATAATTTATTTTTAAGAAGATCTATTAACAACATTAAAAGGATACTTTAAAAACAGAACAAAACACCACTCTCAGTGGAAGCAATTTCCCTCTGCATTTATCCAGTTCTACTTTGCAGTACAATTCCATTTTCAGAGATACGCAGAATCAGCACTCCATCACATGTGCTGTCTGTCAAAAATGTATGTCCTCAACTGAATTTTTTTCTTTTTCAAGTATAGCTGATGGGAAGGGATAGTGTGTCACCAAGAAAAGATTCTGAGCCTATTTTTTAAATCAGCTGTTACACCAATTTCAGTAGAAATATGCTGGACTTGGCCACATTTATGTCCACATACATGCAATTCTTTTTCACCATGTTTCAGAGTTCATTACTTTGCAATGTTCTTGCTCTCAGACACTTCTTACAACAGTGCTGGCACAACACAATGCTCTGCAAATGTCAGCAAAGACTTCTGCCACATGCTGTAGCTGCTGACTTTCTGGCTTTTTTTTTTTTGTTTCATTCCCCCACATACACATTTAGGCTCAAAATCATGCTATTTTAAGGCATTACCAACCTGTGTGGGTTTATTCTTTCATTACACCCATTTGTTTTATTTATTACATTAGTTCTATTTCCACAGTCATAGCTGCACTACTGTATCAGCATTTCCCACTTCAGTTGTTTCCAGTACATTAAAAATCAGTCGTAAATATTGTTTCATGATCAAATTTGGCATAACTTGTTTTACAGGTCAAGCAAACACATTTTTCTTTCACAGATTAAAAGCAAAATCTGTTTGATGGTATTCAAGCCATTTCATTAGTTGAAAAACATTTAAATTTATTAATTTGGAAACACTGTGCCAAGTTCTGCTGTTATTTATACCATTGTTAATCCAGAGTAACCCAACCAGTAGATTAGTCTGAATTTATACCTGTTTTTATAAAAAGTCAAAAATTTACCCCTTTTAGCTTAAATAAATGGGGGGGGGGGGGGGGGAGGGTGGAAGGAAAGAAAATAAACAGACTGATTAGAAGGAGTTGCCTGCTCATTGAATGGTCAAAATCAGTTGGTGTATAATGCTTTGTGGCTGCAATATTTGCCCCAGGAAGGCAGGCGACTGCAAATGCAGTTTGCAGTGATAGTTCTGTATTTCCGGTTCAGCTGGGTATTTAATTTATTTGTATTTGAATTATTAAATAGCAAGAGGAAATTGGAGTCCCAACGAGCAAGGCTGCTGTCCTGGTTTCAGCTGGAATAGAGTTAATTTTCTTCTTAGTAGTTAGCACAGCACTGTGCTTTGGCTCTGATGTGAGAACCATGTTGATAGGACACTGATGTTGTTAGTTGTTGCTGGGTGATGTTTATACTAAATCAAGGACTTTTAGGTTTCTTGGGCCCTGCCAGCCAGAGGGCTGGAGGGGCACGGGAATCTGGAGGGGGCACAGCCAGGACAGGTGACCCAAGCTAGCCAAAGAGGTATTCCATACCATATGACGTCATGCTGAGTATATAAACTGGGGGAAGAGGAAGGAAGGGGGAGACATCTGGCATTATGGCATTTTTCTTCCCAAATAATCATGACACGTGCTGGAGCCCTGCTCTCCTGGGTATGGCCAAACACCTGCCTGCCCATGGGAAGGGGTGAATGAATTCCTTGCTTTGCTTTGCTTGCATGCGTGGCTTTTGCTTTACCTATTAAATTGTTCTTATCTCAACCCTCGAGTATTACATTCCTTTCTGATTCTGCTCCCCATCCCTCTGGGTGAGGGGGGTGAGCTTGGTTGCCAGCCGGGGTTAAACACCGACAGCTGCCTTTCCCAAGTAAACATTAACCTCTTTCACATATGGTAACATTGGTTAACATACAAAGAGAGCTTCTGCACTGCGTCCAGTCACAAACCATTTAGATCACCAGAAAACCTTGAAGATAAGTATTCTGAACCCTGATAATCTTTCACTGGCACTAAAGGCATTTTACAAGATCAAGACCTGCCATTGAGATGTCTTCTCAAACACATCGTTGCTCACGAACACAATGCTGTAACACCTATGGTGACATTTTAGATTACTTTGGTCTAGGTTGTGCATCTTGAAGCTAGGAATTCTGAATAAAATGGATCAAACACATCACGTTGGAATAGCTCCTCTGTAGCTTTTTAATGTTGCAAATACTGAAGAGCCATTCCCAGGGAGGTCTGAGTCCATTGCACATTACTCAGAGGATTTCAGGATTCCACAGCTGTATAAATCCTTTAATTAAATTTCCTCTGTGCATGTTTTAAGGTAGGCTATAGTGTTCTTGATGTAGGTGGGTTGGTTAACAGTTCTTTCCATCTCCTACTCAAAACCCCAACAGCTTTGCCAGGTGACAGTAGCCACCTCTGCTACCGAGCTGCATTTCTTGGCACCTTTTTGAATTTCTGCATAGTCATATATCTCTCTGACAAGGATATACCTGCTGCCTTCTGTTTGATGGCTGTGCCACTGATGGATTCCTTCTCCAAAATCCAGCAAGGAAACCCTTCCAACCCAAATGAAGATCAATCGCGCTGCAGCTGAAGTTTTGATAAATACTTTTGATCATCCAATAATGACTAATTGCTTCAGGAGAGCACAGTAATTCTGATGACATTCATTTATCAAACAAGGGAGAAGAGAAACTTGGACCTTTACAGCACAGTCAGCCATCCTGCTTTAGCAACTATATTTTATTTTATACAGTGTAGGTCAGCAAAGAGAGTCTCTCCTACCCTGTTCAAATTAATAGGTAAGCCTCTCCAAAACCTGAGTGAGCACAGTGTGAATGTTACTGCAAATGACACTTTTTGTCTACACAGTCTCTGTCCTTACCCAGTTCATTTGATGTCTGAAGGAGGTTATCAAAAGACATTGACAAGAAATGGCCAAAGCACGTTATCAGTTATATAAACTGTTTCCACATCTGCAGCTGGCAAGCTTCTCAGGCTTTTCGCTGTCTTCTGAAACCTGTCTGGCTGAGATAGCCATGAGTACTTCACGTCATGCCCATGGGAAGATGAATCCCAATGTGTGTGTGAGCCAGTAGCTGCACTTCTCTCATATGCTGAAACGACTGTGTCTCAGGTATGGGCCCTCTCGCCAGCTGCCCCTGACTCTGGGGGACATCGCCGAAGTGAAGCCAGAGTTGTCCCTACCTTCTGCTGGAAATGTAGGACCTACCTGCTGATCTGCCTAGTTTTGCCACAAAGCACAGGTCACCCTTCGGCTGCAGTATCCAGGCTGACCTGCGGGTGGAAGTCCTGCAGAAGGAAAAGGGAGGCACAGAGGCAAGTTTCTGAAACACCGAAAACCAAAGAACATTACCAAGACCCACATATGGTGTCGCTCTGGAGGACGTTGTGGAGGGACTACCTTGCTGTCCTCTTCCAGTGACTCACGGTAATTGTGCTTCTATCATCTCTCAAGGTGTTAGTGAAAATGCCTGGTACAGCTTTCCCCTGCCTTAGATGCATGCACTGGTGGCTGAAATTAATGCATCAGTCCACAAACTGCTGCTTTAGTTCATGCTATAGATTACCACTTCATAATGAGCCAAATAACCAGCTAAGGAGCAAATGCACTGCCTGTTCTGTCATACCCATGAACAGAAGACATTGCAGACAGTGGGGTAATGATCTTTAAGTTACCACAGGAAAGCTGAGCAGGACTGGAGAGTCAGAACCCTTGGACACAAGAGGGAACGGGTGATTGTCTCTTTGGTCAGCTTACCGTTGAATTTCATGCTGTCTCCTTGCACATCTTTACATACCCTCCAGTCAGGAAGTCATTTAGCTGAGACCTACAAGATTTTGTGCTATACACAGGTGTGGGTAAAACGCTTTCAATTTTAGGGTGACAGCCATAGAGGCTGGAAGCCTCAGAGACAAACCTACTTTGCTTTGAAGGGAGAAAAGATTGCACTTGACCTCTTCATTTGCACAGAGACTGCCTCTGGAGCCAGCTGGCCATAGCATCTAATACTCCATCTTCATCTAGGCAATCTCCATGGACTTCTGAACTGCCGCCTGTGCTTAGAAAATCTAAGTTAGATTTCAGACGCTGTGGATTGTTGTCACTGTCGAGGTCAAATGCCTAGAAGACAGGAGCATCTATGGCAAGGATGCTTTAAGGTTGTATGCATACATCACACGTAGTGCTATCTTTGTTAGATCTTGATAACATATTGGCCATTTTAAGCAGTAGTTGATGTGAGCTTCACTTGTCCCAAGACAAGTTATCAAATCAAGCTTTATATACATAGGTATATAACTCACTGTCCTGGTTTTAGCTGGGATAGAATTGATTTTCTTCTTAGTAGCTGGTACAGTGCTGTGATTTGGATTTAGTATGAGAATAGTGTTGATTACATGCTGATGTTTTAGTTGTTGCTAAGTAGTGCTTACTCGAAGTCAAAGACTTTTCAAGTTCCCCATGCTCTGCCAACAAGGAGGTGCATAAGAAGCCAGAAGGAAACAGAGCCAGGATGGCTGACAGAGCTAGCCAAAGGGATATTCTGTACCATGTAACATCATGCTCAGTATATAAAGGGGGGGAGTTTGCCAGGAGCCACCGACCACTGCTTAGAGGCTGGCTGGGCATCAGTCAGTGCGGGGTGAGTGAGTGTGTTGTATATTGTACATCACTTAGTTTTCTCCCTTGGGTTTTATTCCTCTTCCCCCTCTCCTCTCCATTACAATTATTGTTGTTGGGAGGTTTTTTGTTTGGCTGATCTGGTTTTTTGTGTGTTGGTTTTTTTGTGGTTTTTTTTTTAATTATTATTATTATTTTAACTTTATTTCAATTACTAAACTGTTCTGGTCTCAACCCATAGGTTTCACCTTTTTACAATTCTCCTCAGGGGTGGGGGGGCAATGAGTGAGCAGCTGAGTGATACTTAGTTGCTGGACGGGGTTAAACCACAACACTCGTTACCATTAGTGTAAGAGAGCATGCTGATGAATACATTCAGATTCCAAGACCTGTGGCTTTTTTTTCTAAGGTTGCTGGTTATTGTTCTGGCAAATCTTCGTGGCATTAAGACTACTGCTCCTCAGAAAGCAATCTATAAAAGCTCCAACCTCACCCTTGTAACAAGGTGTTGATGCTATAGGAAGTATAACAAGGACAAAGAAGGGGAAAAAATGCATGCATGAATATTCCTTGTGATAATTCCTATATAATTCACATCATAACAATAGATAAGTAAATAGATAATACTAATTGACCTAGCAAGCCAACAGCAATAGCCTCATCTGCTGGCTCAGAGCAACCGTGGAGCTGTGTGGCTGTTGCTGCCTTTGACACCTCTGTTCTCTGGACAGAGGGACAGACATTACACACCTGGTTCTTAGCTTGGCCAGCGTAACGATTCCAGATAAGCCAGACAGCAAGGCTGAAGAAACCAGTTAAAATTTTGGATGAGAACATGGTGTGAGTGAGGGCTATTTCTTTCTTAGCCTCGCCTTGTTTGCTGACATCAGTTTTACCTTGAAAATCAACTTTTACGTACCAATGGTTACTGCACGCTTAAATGATTCAGTATGTAGGATCTAGACCATCTGGATCCTTGCATATAGACAAATATCCTTTGGTTATGACAAATGAAATGATTATGAAAACCATTGTCCCTGTGTCGTGGTTTAACCTTGGCCAGTAAATAAGCACCACACAGCCACTTGCCACCATGCCAGTGGGATGGGGTGAGAATCAGATGAGGTAGAAGTGAGAAAGAATCTCGTGGGTTGAGATTAAAGCAGTTTAATAATTAAAAATATTTAATAATTATATATATCTTTTAAGTAAGGACAAGAATGAGAAAAAAACACAGAGGAAAATAAACCCCCAAAAGACAAGTGATGCAAATGAAAGCAATTGCTCACCACCAACGAAATGATACCCAACCAGCCCCTGAGCAGTGGCTCCCGCACCAGCCTCCCCACCGATCCCCCAGCTCTACCCGCTGAGCATGGCGCCATACGGTACGGAATGTCCCTTTGGCCAGCCGGGGTCAGCTGTCCCGGCCGTGCCCCCTCCCAGCTGCTGGTGCCCCCCAGCCTGCTCGCTGCTGGGGGGTGAGGGGCAGACACGGCCTCGGCTCTGGGTCAGCGCTGCTCAGCAGTAACGAAACATCTCTGTGTTATCAACATGTCAATGTTTTCAGCACAAAGCCAAAAGATAGCCCCATACCAGCTGCTATGAAGAAATGTAACTCTATCCCCACCAAAACCAGCACACCTTGATGGATTTTTTAGAATCCTTTCTACACACATCTGCCTCATAAGTCTGCTGCATGCACAGAAACACACCGATATTTGTGCATGCCTATTATCATCAGCTTGTTATAAGTGAGCTGCAACTACAAAATACAGTTTTTGCACTGCACAATGTCAATCTTATTTCTGTTTGTTGGGGGTTTTTTAACACTACAGCACGTTAGACTTTTGTTGGCAGACCAAAGTGGGTGCATTTGGATACATTTATTTCTGGTGGATGTGTTAGGAATTTGCACTGGCTGGTACTTCATTCATTTACTGTAATCAAGTAGATAGAAACTGTTCTGAAACACCTACGAAGAAGAAACAAGAGTTTAAGCTAAGGGAAGTCAGCGAGTGCTCTGTAGGTAGAATAGAAAAGTGGTTAACATTTGGCAGTTGTTTTCCTGGTTTTGTGATGACTTTAACATTGTCCTTCCCACTCAAGGGTTTCAGTGTGAAAGGAGAGGAAGAATTTTGCATAGTGTCCTTCTTAAAGGGGTCACAAGTCTAAGGTATAATGGATATGTTTAGTCATGGCTGATGCTAACTGGACAAGAAAGGCGGTGAAGCCAAGGATGGCAATGATGCTATTTCTTTTGGTTGTTTTTTTGTTTGTTTTGTGGATTTTGGTGGGGGTTTTTTTGGTTTTTGTGTTTCGTTTTTTTGCGTGCTGGCATTGGTGTGAAAGAGAAGCAGAAATGGATTGGCTGGACTCTACTTCTTGATAGTGCCAAGCTTTTTGTCACTAACATCGTGGTAGTTAGCTCCTGTTCTGCAACAGCTTTCCTGTTGGAGTAGCAGCTGTAGCTGTGATGAGTCTGTGATATAATGACCAGCGGGTAACAGTGGAATGAGCTTATGAGAGAAGGAGAGGGATTTCCGAGTGTCAGGCTGCTAATAACTACCTCCAAACATCCAGTCTGTGCCAAGCAACTATACCAGGAACATCATGGTTCAGTGCAAACAGCTGAAGAGCTGTTCATCTTTATATCCCCACCTTACAAAGGGAAAGGACGAAGTACAGACTGTGAGACACCGTACCTTATATTCTCAGCCTGTGAGTGGGTTTGCCCAGTCTTTGCGTTGTTCTTCTCAATATGTCCTTGTAGAGACCTCAAGCTCTTCCATGACCTTCTGATTCTGGGATTCAGCATCCTAATTCTTTCCCACCTCTGAAGGCATTTTCTCTTCTTTTTGTTAGTCTGTTCTGGTTTAAAAAACATAAAAACAACTTCAAAAGAAGTTTTTTTACCTGTATTTATCCTTCATATTAATATGTATATTGTTCTGCCATAGCACAGACTGTAGTTTGTGCTTCGTGATTTCTGTATTTTCTGTGTACTTGCTTCTAGTGTTGAAAAGACTCCACAACTCCCTGGTTTTAACTTTCACATTTAACTAGTCAGGTTCTTTGGTAATAACCTTTCTATTGAACAACACTTCCTGCAGGTGACAGCTTTGCATGCAGGGGTATAACATTCCTTAGCTTTTCATTCAAAACATTATTATTTCCATGTTAGTGTTATCTTCAATGGAATCATTTGCTATTCTGGTCTCAAGGGAGAGTACTCATTATGATGTTCTTCTGATAAATATTTAAAGACATAACTATCAATTTACAGCTCAGTATTTTTTACTACAAGTGGTTTCAGGCAACACACGTGAGATTACCCATTTTCTAAATGCCTTCACAAACAATGCAATTCTAGCCAGTGATGGTAATAACCCCAAACCAATACATACCTGTCTGCAGTGCAAAGAAACGTATCTGTGCCAACCTTAGACCCGTGGTCTTATAATTTCTGGAATTGTCCTTGCAGATTTTTGATTTGGCTATTTTGGATATTTTTTTGTTAAAAATCCATTTGTATTTTTTCTCTGCTTAGGCCCATTTATCCCTGAATAGCATGGTTCTGACCTGTGGTCTAGATTTTTCCATATCAAGGTATCCTGTATAGCAGATGTAACACTTCTTGCTTCAGGTATTTAGGAACAATCAGTCCATTCCACCCCAACAAAATTCCAACAAGATTACTACAGGGACAACATATATGTTGTATAGAACAACCAGTATCGAAAGCTGGTGTTGCTTTTGGAAACTCATTAAATTGTGGCTTCCACCATGACTGGTCACCTTTTCTTAAAGGCTGAAAATCTCCCCTTGAACACGGGTGCACAGTAAAGGCTGTACTGAGCCAGACTACAAATCAAACTAGTCAGCATCCTCTGATGATGATGACCAGCAGTGTATGAGTAAGGAGAAATTGCAAGAACAGGAGAAATACAGCATCAAACATTCCTGAGAATACCCTCCAAGCCTTCCACAATCAATAGCCTGTCTCCCAACACAAGCGTAGAGCTTGCATTCTCCACATTTTATTTTATCACGCACCATTGGAACCATATTCACAACATAATGCGATACAATCTCACACAGCTGGCAGTGCAGTCGTCTTTGTGCAGCACACACTCTCCAGACTATGCCGAGTTTATTTTTCTGCTGTTGCATTCCCCTTACTAGCAAGCTTTTGTGAAATGGCTTTTCTTACGAGTATAGCTATGGGTGGAAGGATACTGCTTAGGAATGTTGTGCCCCCAGTCTGCACATAATCGTTCAGCTCCTTGCATGTTCAGTTTACATTTTACGGACCTCTCTTTGTCATGCTTATTTTTGCCCAGATATTGCGTGTTTCTATGGGTTCGAGACCGGTGAATACCATCACCTACTGTAGCAGTCAGATTTCTTTTCAAAACATGTAGCTGGTCTGATAACCTGCTCTGCTAGCTTTTTCAAAAGACTGTTTTCCTCTGGTTTGGCTCTTTGATGGATGGAAGTAAAGGCCTTGGAAGCAAATTTGCAAGGTGTGCTCCTATGCCAGGCTCTGCCTCTTTCTCTTATAGACACAGCTAAAGACAAATAAACAATAACTCTGGATCTTGATACTTCAGGGGAATTGCTGCACTCTGAATCATATCTCTTCAAGGGCCATGCATCCTCTCACTCATTGCTTTCTACTTATTTTCCAGCTACTCCTACTCCCACCTTCAACGTCGTGTACAAATAAACAAGAACAGAAAAATAAAATTCAGGAAGATCTATTACCCTCAGAATATTTTTTAAATAAAGCTATGTAATCTGCCATCTCCAGGCATCTCTAATACTGATCCCTATCAGCAACATTAGTCATTAGCTAACACATTGGTATCCCTATGCAAAAAAAAACCAACAAAAAATCCCAAACCAAACCAGAAAAAGCAGCTTAGTATGGTGGATGGTGGTGCAGAAATCAGCAGATATTTTTTTCCCCCACACTAGATCAGGAAGAAAAAAGTCATGTAACCTATGCATGCCTCAGTTTCCCGTTCTGCAAAATGTGAATTGCAAAACTGAGCTCTACTTGAAAGGTAAAGTGTAAGTTTAATTAATCCATGCAAAGTAATATATAAATACTAATATGAAAAAAGGATACTGCATGCCAGCACTACATAATCTACATTGTTATTAATAGTACCATTCTATTCTCTTGGTAATTTTTTTCTGCTTATTCAGACAGCATCTTTAGTAGAAGAAACCCGTCACACCTGTCACTATGTGAATGTATAACAAAAAGAGAGCCCAAGCCTTTCCAAAGCTGTTGCTCATGCTCGGTTGGAGTGAGGAGTAAGGAGCGGCACTCCTTAGTTCTCTGCGTCACCAGCTCCTACTGGCCTGGATGACAGGCTTTCCCATGAAATTCTTTTCCTCCTTCTCCCTCTTCTGCCCTTAACTACAGCTCTCGATATATTTTGCTGTAACCGTAGTTATTCAAAAGACCAATTCTTAAGGTTCCTATGACCAAGTTGTGATGGTAAGATGTCCATGCGTCTACTTACCGAGGGAACATGCTGAGAAGCGGATCTGCAGGATGCAAACATTTGTTTTGAGTAAGACCCTGCATGGGTGCAGTTAGAGGCAACTAAGGCAAAAGTAAACTCTGTTCTGTATTCTGATATGGAAAAGTTTAGGGAAAGAGAGTGATACACAGGAGAGAGCTATGATAAATTATCTTTAAGTTTGCACTCTCACTCTGCATGCTGCATAGCCCTCAGGAGCATAAGTTAATGTTCCAGTAAGATGAAAAAGAGATAGAGTTTTGGGAGCTGGTGCCACCTATATACACACTGAATATCAATGTCATTTATTTCACCTGACACGCTTACACAAATACGTTAAACTTCAAGAAAATTAGCTTTTCATCTTACTCTAGAAAGCTGAATTTAAGCTTTGGAAAGAAACCACAGAGCAATTCTTTATTTGTTAGAAAGCTAGCTGCTTTCTAAAATAAGGTGCTTCTGAGAATAGATGCATTGATCAAAGTTGTTTTGATCAGGGGACCAAAGGCTTTGTTTTTGGCACAGGTTTTCTGTTTATATTTGTTCTTTTGGTTTTTCTTAGCTTGTTTTCCATCCTCCTTTTCCTTTCCCTCTCTCCCAAGTAGAATCAGGGGTTTTTTTCATGCTGATGGGAGATAGCAGATACTCCCCACCTTTTCCTTTTGAACCTGAGCGTCAGGACAAGCCAGCGCTGCTGTGACAGTGCTGCTCAGCCTGGTTCGGCAGGCAACACCAAGCACGGGCTCTTCAGAGCCCGCTCACCTTTGCCTTCTCCACGCAACTTGCCAGGACAGTTGCTAGAAGTAGCTCTGAGGATTTGCAGTGTGGTACTGAAGCCTCAATTTTGGACCACTGTTTTAAGTGGAAGTAGGATCAGGTCCTTAATTCTTTTGGAGCTGGACTGTGGTTTCCAGTCTGACTTAACACAGCCCACAAAAGCCAGCTAGTGGTCGGTGCCTTGCATTCTTCATTAGCCTTGGCTGTGGGACTTACAAATGAAGCCCCAGGAGCCTTAGTCTCAGTCCCCTGAGCCATCCCGTTCCCACCTAGCTGGCATTTTAAAATTTAAGCACTTTTATTCTCAGAATCAGATGAGATACATGATTAAATAGTCATTTTACAACCACCTTTCAAATAATTGGAGAAATCTCTGGCAGTTAAGTTAATCCTCCTTTCTCTCCCCCTCACTCACTTTGTACGAAAGTAAATTCTGCAATTACTCGCTTAAATCCTCTAATCCCACCTGTCGTGCTTTGAATCTGGCAGATGTCTCGGTCGGTGTGGTCTGTGCCTCCAGCACCAGCGGCTCTCTCCAGGAGCAGGGCCAGGGCAGCCGTGGGCAGCAGGATGGACCCCACGCCTCAGGCTGCCAGCTTTGCAAGGGGGGGTCTGTACAGGGACAGCCGGTAACGGTCCCGGAGAGCTGCCATAAGGGAAAAGTTCTGGTTTTGAGAAACATGCAGTTTGGTCCCCAGGTGGAAATTTTGTCCCAAGCTCCCATTGCCCAGGGACAGAAATAGGATCAAAAGCCTCTGGGAGGGACGGTTGTTGGCTGGAAGGTGGTTTGGCACAGCTGGCCTCGTGGCATCAGGATGTGTAACTGTCCGGAAAATCAAAGCAGACCTTTCCTGGACATGATGGAGGGCTGGTGATCAGAAACCTGCCTTCAGACACGAAGCAGTTAATACAAAGTGTTCATAATTAGACTTCATATTAGCTCTCAATTAAGGCAAACGAGGAGCGTTCACACCTCTCTCAGTGCTATTATTTCAGCCTTGCTGGCTGGCAGACTCCACAAGACAGCAATGTATCCTTGTCATAGGGACCAGCTGTCCCTGCTTAGGTGAAACAGTCCCTTTTTTGTCATTCTGTCCCATTAAAATAATTCATCAACTCCGATGCATTTTAGTAGGGGCTAATGGTGCAACCCTGTTTTCCCTTCAGATGTCCCTATTAATTACTTCTACATATTGTTGTCTGTGTTATATGGTAAAATATTTTGCAACTTTTTCTTAATTCTTGAAAATAGAGAGTGAAACAGCTGAAAAAATATCCACAATAAACAGCCACCCTGTTTCTAACACAAACCCTTTCTGGAGGTGGTAAATCACCATTGGATTATTTTGTCTCTCTAAATACATTGCAGTTAATTGCTTTTTGGGCAGATGTCTATCACCGCCCTCCGCTGGATGGAGTCCAAACAATCCAGTCATATATCACAGACCCTATGTTGTGAGCACCCTCCTTCCATTTTTTGAACAGCAGGTAAAGAAGCAAAAAGAAAGGTTAGGAATCAGTAACTTAAAAAAAAAACGCTGCTGAGTTGAATACCACATGTTGAAAATATTTTAAGGTAGAGAGTAAAGCTATGTAGGTAATTTGTGGAAGGGTACACAATAATACTGAAGCAGATTGTATGGAAGATTAGACAAAATTTTCAGATCACTGAAATTTTTTTTAGAAGTTAGTGAACTAAATTTGAAGGGACAAATTCTTTTCTGTGCCCATCTAGGAGAGACCCACAACAAAGAAACCTCCATTTGTTGCTTTGAAGACCACTTACACTGCTTTCAATACTTGTGGTTACCTCGTGCCAAGTGCGGGTCACAAAGCATGGGCTGAATCTGGCCCCTTAGGTTAGAATAACGTCTTTATTGCCCTGAAAGAGAGGGCATGGCTTAAAAATCCATTCGATATTTACATGTCTTCCCATTTAGAAAAGTAACATGGAAAGCACACATAATTTTTGTTGATGGTTCTATCTGGAACAAAGTTTTTTAACCTCTTGAGGCTTTCATATGACAGGGTGATTTGGACTCATGCGATGATCATTAGGGACAGAGCCAGCAGTGCAGCTTCGTGGCTGTTCCTTCTGCCACGAGCCAGGTTGTGTGCATACATCACATCAGGCACTACTGTCATAGGGGACTCGTGTCCCCTAAACGTCAGACCAGTATGGAAGCAGCAACCTCATCAGGTGTTTGGAGATGAGCCATCCTCGCTCCATGGGCAGAGCCTTCAGCAGTTGCCATCCACACCATCAACCTTGGGCATGCCTAGGATGCGGCTCACACTTTACTCTCAAACTCACACCCAAGGAAATCTTGGAAAGCTCTGCAGCATGGGGGGAGAAACTGCTGGAGCTCATTCAGACTGGTCCTGTGTCATAGCCTCTCTTTGCTGTTTCAGTAACATTCGTCCTCCTTGCATGAAGTGGTCTACACTTCTAAGGTCTTAGCACTTTCAAAATAAAGTCCACAAAGAACCTGCATCTTTAAGTGTCATTAAATACATTTTAAGCATGGTCTTTAATGATTTTGGAAAAGAAAAAAAGAAGACCAAAAAAAAAAGGGAAAAAAAAAGCAGCCAGCACGTGTTTTCCATCCTCATTACTAGAGCTTCCTGTCACTAATGTGGGGATGAATGAAAGTCAGTGACATCAGTATTAAGGTGTGCCACGGATAGATATTTACATTGCTCTCCTCTCTTGGAAAGTGTGTTTCTCAGATATAAGGACCTGAAAGATATGACCTGTGGGACATTTCTGTTATGTCAGGTATTTCAAGCAGACATACGTTAAAACAAGGAAGCTGAATTAATTCCTTAGCCTAGCCAGCATTAATCTCTATTGGACAGGTACCTCAGCTTTCTGTGGTATTCCTGTTGATAAAAGAGGGGCAGAAATCAAGGGGCATAACACTCACAAAGACTGAGCTTGCTTTAACGGGTTTCCCTCAAACCATCTTTCCTCGTAAGGCAGCACGCCCCGCCTCTGGCGGAGGGGGTGGCGGACAGGACAGACATGGCTGGGTTTTCAGCTGGTTTCCTCACATCCCATATGTTTCTCGGCAAGATGGAAGAACTGGGTCATTATTCAGAAAATTGAAAGATGCCCAGATTCATCAGTCAGCTCTTCATGAAAGGCTTTATCATCTGCTGCTAAGGGGGTTCATCTCTAGTGTGATTCTTCGCTCCTTGCAAGAGGATACGTTCTCTCATCTCTCTAATTCCTTTAAATTCAAATGAGTGAGTCCAGTCAGCTCAATAACAGTAAGATAAGAGATCTACACCTATAAGAGTACTCTGAAATCTACCTTTCACGTGACTTCTTGTGCCACACCCTTATGAGAGTCCAATGCTAAGAAACCATGGTGTGAAACTACAGAACTAAGAGGCAAGCTCAATAAACAAAAGCCTGGTTTTCACTCGGTAAATAAACATTCACTGAGGTTCATATCAAAACAACAGTATAGCTGAAATACCTCAAATATCTCAAAAATCATTAATCAAAAAAATTAATAAATCAAAAATCATTCAAAAATACAAAAATCATCAGAATTATAGGAAAGAAACTGAAAATTGAGATGGACTTCCTGAAGCAAATCACACATGCACAGGCTAAGGTAAGGATTTTTTCCAGGCTTATTTATTTTCTGTTTGTCTCCAAGTCATTTCTTCTTGGAAATTGCACATGTAAATGTGCATGCCTAGTTATGTAAGCACAGATACATGCAAACACACCATATATGATTTGGATTTCTCTTTACCACAATTTTTGTTAATTTATGAGAATGAAGCATTTTTCTGTGCTTTACATTCTCAAAATCCCGAAGGACTTTTGAAGCCCTACATTTGTACCAGGGACACTGACCTTGCTCTCGCTAAAACAAGAGAACTTTCCCCATTATCCTCATGGATGGGAAAACTGGCATTTTGCTTGATGGTATTCAACTCATACACAGCCGTGGCTATAGTTTTTAAATTTATTTATTTTATTTACAGGGAAAGTGATACCATTGTAGGCAGGAGATTTTCCATGGTTTTAGTGAAACGCCATAGTCTTTAACTTCCACCTGGACAGCCACCAGAGACAAACAGAAAGGACCTTGGGTTTAGTGTCTCATCTAAAGGATATTATAACGTCTTGGCCTCATTATTCACAGCAGAAAAGGCCTTTGTCATGGTCAGATGGCTTTAATGTGTTTCGTATGCTACATAAATTCAAACTTGATGGCTCATTTATTTGTTGGATTGCAGCGTTATTCAACCTAAATGAAGCCTTGGTATTTACTAATAATTTGGGCTCTGGCTGTTGTTTACTTAAGCAAGCAGTGTCCACTGTCTGCTCTGTTGTCTGTATTAAGTTTGGACTCTACTAATTCAAGGGAATATTATAGAGGGGGCCAAAAAATTGCAGAGAAAATAGCTTTTCATTTGTGGACAATTATTTATCTAAGCCTTGAAAGATTAGTATTTAGTATTCCAATATCGCAATTTCTGACATCAGTTTTCTCAGGGTCAGAAACAACTTCTCAGACTTCATCCAAGTCTCAAAGTACCCCCATGAGGAAGTGAGTCATTGTTATCAAGATTTTGAAGAATGGCAAATTGGAGGTAAAAGGAGGTTAGATGGCTTATTCCATGTCAAGAGAAAGACACTAAAACGCATCTGGAATCCAAATCTGCCTTTTAATCTTAGGGCCATATGTCTTGTGAAAAGGGCGGGGGGAAATCCTCTCAACCCCGTGTGTTTGATCTGTCTGTCGGTGCCCCAGGAAAGCCAAGACCCTTGGGCCCAACCAGTCTGTCAGCGTCCCGTTACAGGGGCCCTTCACTGAACGGTCCTGCTGGACTGGGGGATGATTTGACTGCGTTGTTCAGGGAAACGCCAACAGCATAAACAGGACCCCTCAGCGGGTCTTCCCACATTGTTTGAATGTGTTACCCACTGCCAGCAACTGCTAGTGCGCACAAAGGATTAACTCTAACAGTTTATGGAATAACACTCTTTGTTATAAAATTGTGACAAGTTAAGGTTTGTGATTGCCAGTGATAGGGACTGTCTGCAAAAACAAGCTTGAAATGATACACAACCAAACCATATACAACCAAAACCTTAATTACTAATGACAGCTAGAATGAATTAGTTATTTAGCACGCATAAGTCAAAGTTCTTGCCCGATAGGCATCCCTGTGGGGGAGAAGGCAGGTTCAGCCCATTGACTGATCCCAGAAGTTACAATGGAGTCTTTCCTAACTTCTCTCCTCATTCATTCACTTTTTATACTATTCTTTACTCTCAGGTGGAGCTTGAGTGACTCTAGCCACACATTCTTTCATTATTGATTGGTGTAAACTTCTCTCGCTTTCATTTAAAGACAGTTGATTAGAAATGGAAAGCGTGTGCTCGGTGAGGGGCGGTCATGCCTTGGAGGTGGGTCACTTTGGGGTGGAGCTGTGTGTTAGTGTTATAATGAGATTATGATGAGCAAGGTTCATCTAAGGAGAATAGTTTCACCACAGTCGTTGGCCCAGCAGCAGACATCTTCTCATATATTTTCCATTTGGCAGCCGCTATGCAGCTTATCAGCTGTATGGTGCCATCAAGTTCCCATTCCTGCAGGGAGCACAGCAGAGCCTGGCCGCAGTGTGTCTCCATCCTGCTCCACCCTCCGCTGCTCCTCCAGGATAGCAGGTTGTGTTGCCTAGGGAACCATGGTGGAGTAGATTCCATGCACGCCAATCGTCCAAAAGTGGCAACCGTACATTTCCCTAAAAAGGTTGTTACAATACTACAACTTCTACTAGGTCTGTAATTTCCCCCCTCTAAGCAATTTCCCCACAGCCACGTTTCCTGTTGTGATGTGACAGTATTCTGTGATGAAGCTACACATGATTATCAAACGATGTAGTCACACCACCCCAGAAGTGTTCAGAACACAGAGATTCTCTTCTGTTTTCTGAAAAATGGGTCTACGTGGCTATAATGAGGAACTATGCAACTACATAGAGAGTGCGTCCTCTATTCTGCCTTATAGAGAGAACTACCTTTTGATGTGATGTTTTTTAAAATCTGAATTTCATAGTGGAATTCTAGCTGAACTCTCCCAGAGCTGATCTTAAAATCTTCACTCAATTGGATATTGTGAGAGTAATCTTGAAATTAAAAATTATCTATTAAATAGAAAGATAAAGTAAGAACCCTACCGTACCATCTTAGATCTAGTAAAAATCATGAACAAATATCCGTAACCAAGGCAAAAGATAGCCATCCTTCCTGCAGAAACATACGACCGGATTTTAGTAAACTGAATAACCACAAGAACTCAATTTGATTAATTGATTCAGAGTGGAACAGGATCAGTATGACTAATTTCAGCTAGGAAATACATAGCGATATATAGTAAAAATAACAAACATTCATTTATGCCACTAATTACACTTTAAAATTACATGCACAGACCCAAATTTTCCATTTCCCTGTGGAAATAAGTGCAGAATAACTAAAATTTTGGAAAAAAATCATGGCTCTGGCACCGAACATGGGCATTCTTGGACCAGTACTCCCAGTCAAGTTTCTAGTATGAAACTGCTGCTTGCTGGACCTCCAGCCAGTTAATAATTTGCCACTCCATCAAATAACTTTTCAAGTGATTTATTAAGCAATTAGGAATCTGCTCAGACAAATCAAGTGGACTTTATCATCACAGTGGTGGTAATTCAGCCCTGTAGCAGAAGGGAAGTTGTACCTGGAAGTACAAAAAAAGTCCCTATTCAATACCTTTCACTTTCCTCTTAAAATTGCAAACCACATTGGCCGTGACGTAGAAATCTGTTTCCTTTTCCCTTCCAGCACAGGGCTGTGCCAGCAGCCAGCCTTGCAGGCGTACTGGGTCTGGCTGGGACGGAGTTAATTTCCCTCATAGCTGCTCCCACGGTGCTGTGGTTTGGATTTGCAATGGAACGGCATTGCTAACGCGGGGATGTTTTAGCTATTGCTGAGCAGTGCTGACACAGCACCAAGGCCTTCTGCTTCTCACCAGCGAGCAGGCTGGGGGTGGGCAAGGGGTTGGGAGGGGGCACAGCGGGGACAGCTGACCCCAGCTGGCCAAGGGGATGTTCCACACCACATGATGTCATGCTCAGCAGGGCATATGATGTCATGCTCAGCAATAAAACTAGAGGTGAAGCTTTTCCAAAGCTGCCATTACTCAGGGACTGCTGAGCACTGGTCTGCTGCTGGGGAGTGACTGCTTTTTCACCACATGCTGTCTTTTCCGTTCTTTTGGTTTTTTCCCCTTCTTCCTCCTGCCCCCTCACTATATCAAACTGCCTTTATCTCAGCCTGCAGCTTTTCTCACTTCTACCCTTTCAATCCTCTCTCCCATCCTGCTGGGGGAGAGCGAGCAGCTGTGTGGGCCTGAGCTGCCCACCAGGGCTAAGCCACCACAGCAGGGCACAAGTCATCATGCAAAATTTTAGAAGCTTCTGGAAACTTCTTGACTCACCCTCCTCTTAAATGAAAAGCTTGTAAAAATTACCTTCTTAGTAGCTCTTGGGTGGCCGTAGTTAGACAAGTTCACCACTGAGAAAATAGCGGCTCTAAGGTCAGACTACTTTGGGGTTGGCTATAGTGTTGGTGTTTCCCTCCGATTTCTTGCTTCAGGTTCACTAGCTTCAGTCAGCCCCCCACAAACACACCAGTGTGCTGACATTAACACAGGTAGTTATACGTCATCATAATCTCATGCCTTGGGAGCAACAAGATTGCTTAAAGGCCTAGCGTCATGTATTAGGGATGTGCCAGTTACAAAAAGCTACAAAAAAGCGTTAGATATTTCCACTCCATTTAAAACTAACATTGAAACACATACCTGATATGCTGATTTTCTTTTGCTGCCTATAATGTGTGCCAGCAGTGGAAAAGGATTCTGAAGTGAGCAAGACGTCAGGATATTTGGCATTTTATGGTGAGATGAGCTACTTTCTGCCACGACCACTTCATTTTTTCCAGTAAAACCACTGTACATCACGTGGAATGATCCAGCTTTGCACATCATGAATGGGACCTGTCCTCAGCACGGTTAGAAAGCTGGACCTGGCTAAGGTGCAGCTCCGTATCTGCTTCAGGATCAGTTTTATAACAAGCACAGCGGAGCTTCCTGTAGAATTACTGAGGCGCACTCCTGTTAACAAAATTTGGTAATCCTCTAATAAAAACATCCAATCTGTATCTGGCTTCTACCACATACTACATAACCTCATAATCCTCAATTTTAATAACATCTGCAGGTTTGGGGAATAAAGTCTTGCAAGTAACAAAACAGATAACTCATGGGAGGGTACCCTGGAGGCTGAAGATGGAAGGCAGGCTGTAACAAAATAAAAGGACAAAGAAAATGGATTTTTCTCTTTGGTTTTTTTTTTCCTGCACCTGTTAGAACAATTTTTGATGCATTTGAAGGATTGCTTTCCCTTCAAGAAGGCCACAGTGAAATATTTCTGGCTTTATTCTTTTTTTTTTTTTTTTGCAGGCATCCTAATGCCAGGAGTAGGAACAAAAACCAATCCAAGGATTTCTCCATGTGCCCTGGAAAACAGCTGGTTATCCTATTTAACTGAAAGACTCCACATTCATAAAGCACCCCAGCAGGAGCCTTATTTTGTACAAATGTGTACTAACTTCGTGGGGGAAATCTGCACCAGCATACCTCATTATATCTAATGGAATACTATTAAGAACTCTATGCCCTGTGAATTGAAAACCTTCCTGTAAGCAGGTGGCATTCTCAGTCTTGCTTATTAATGCATATATTGGAGCTGGTGAGAAAACCAGTCCTTTCATGTGTTTTGCCTCCTATGTATCCCCTGTTTTTCTAGGGCCAAACACCTGGCTTCTGAGGTGCTAAGAATCCTTTGTGCTGCTGTGTTGGAACTAACGGGAGGGATCCTCTGGTCCGAAATCAGAATCCACAGAACCACGCTGCATCTCTGCAGAGATCCTAAAACCTGACACCGTTTGGGGAAACTTTGTTCTACTGTAAGCTAAAAGAAAAAACAAACAGAAACACCACCACCACCACAAAAGCAAATGCAAATATAAACAGTAGTAACAGCATCTTCAGACAGAGGTGACCATTCCTACTTGCTCAGCCTCAGGCTGGCTCCTGACTTTAATTATTTACTTAGTTGGGACTTATTCTTCTCAGGGGAGGAATTCAAGTGCAAATATGTACTTCAGATAAAACTTCAGAGTGTGAAAAATATTTATGTTAAAATTCTTCAAGGTAAGCCATTTAGAAATTAAAATGGTTTTATTTAATGCTCCTTAAAATGGTTTACCCATTCACCCAGTTGACAGTTCAAGAAAACAATCATTATGATTTACACTAAAACGACAAAATTATTTTGAACAAAGTAAAAACCTCTTGTGTTCCTAATCCTTGAACATCTGATCTCCAAAACCACTCTCCACAGGGGAACTTAAATATGTGCACAGGCTTACGAAAGCTGCGTGAAACTGTGAGATGTTAAGGTCAGATGAGGGGCTGGAATCTCTGAAATTTCAGATTGTAAATAGGATTTAGGATCCCGTGTTTTCACTGAGACAAGAAAAGTGGGTGTAATTAACACACATTGTTAAACTTCATTAATCTCCCAGGGTTTTTGTTATGCTTACAAAAATCAACCCACTAGAATAAATGACTAAAAAGGTGGGGGGCCACTTTACCATGAAAACAATTTTTACTCTACAAAAATATGCATATTTTTTTCTTTTTCTGCTGTTCTGAAAGTTCTGAAAAATACAATGGTTTTTACCACAAACTGTTTTGAAAGTACCCAGAGGTCCAGCCCTCAGCTACCCTGCACCATTTTCAGAGGAGATGGGGATCCACAGTAAGCCATACTTTTTTTCAGTAGCAGCTTACCACAACATATGTGATAAAATACCTGCTTTGAGAAAGCCTCCAGGAACTCCCTCTCCTGTGCCCTGCAGTATTCAAGGATAAGGAACCTCCTCAGGAACCCCCCAGGTGCTGCTGTTGACTTCAGCAGAAGCCCAGGGCCATTGCCTTTCATAGCTACCGGCCAACGGCATGGACCTCCGCACGCAACATTTGCAGTTAGGCTCTTATCAGAGCAGGAACTGCTGTCTGATATCAGCCAGGTGGGCTTTTGCCTTCACAATGCATGGCTGCCCTCTGCTTCTGCTGAGCTCCAGCTGCCTGTTGGGCAAGTGGTTGGTGACTACAGGTGTTAGCAAGGATGTAAGCGCTAACGGGAGCTTCTTGTCAGTGGCATTGAAGTACCAAGATCCTCCTGAGTTTGTAAAATAAAACCTTGTAATTTTCCACTTATTTATTAACCTGACGTGCACATATGACTCTGCACTAAAATGCAGCCTTAGGAACGGGCACAGTTTACCTGGTTTTGGTGCAATGTGCCTATGGTATCGGCAAGCACAATGAAAGTGGTGGGGAACATGGACAAAGTGGGAGACTTTTACAAACAGGTGCTGTTTGCAAGTAAAATGGTCGGAAACATGAACCTTTGAAATGTGTTTAGTCTACTTAGCGTGAATTAACCTCACCTTTGCTTCCGCAGCCGATGTAACATTGAAATCCTATGGGTCCCACCGACTCGTTGGGCAGAAGGGAGACACGGCAGTGTGGGGATGTGCACATAAAAGATAGCTTTTCATTAGGTTTTGGACGCCTAAGGTTTTAGACACCACTTAGAGTTAGGCAGCACTTCAAAGACGCTTTGCTTCTCCCAGGGGAATAATGATAACACAGGGGAATAATGATACATTGAGGCAGGGCCAGTAAATGACTTTGGTTCCTATAGGAAGTCTGAGGATATTCAGGGAGGATAGGCGAGGCTTAATCCAGGAGTCAAAGCCGCAGAAAAAACACTAGAAGAGGCAAACTTTTTGCGTTCACCTAAAAGCCAGAAAGGGAAATTAATAGAAAGACATCAGGAACTTTTTATTATCTTTCTAAAAGAGAATAACCTGTCTTGCATATAGAGAAGTAGATGCTTGTCTTTACTTAGTTTTTAAAATATCTTAAAGACCATCTCACATGAAATTCTTACACACAAGCTGGGGGAAGAAAAATGGTCTTGATCCCAGTCCTGTAAAGCAGGTACAGAGATGGTGGGAAATCTGCACCTGGTCTGGAAACCAGTCAGTTCCCAACGGGGAGGACAGCCCGCCTCAGGTGCCAAAGTTTGTCTGTGATTTGGTTTTATTCAGCCCTTCTGTTAATCACTTGGATGATGGAACAAAAAGTAAACATTAAATTCACAGCTGACACCAAGCTTTAAGGGCTGTAAATGCACTGTGGGGAAGGATTAGAATTCAAAGTGTTCATGACAAGCTGGAGAAACACCAAGGGGTGGGGGAAATAAAAAAAAGTGAAGTAACTCACGACAAAGGTAAAATCCCATACTTGGCAGGGAGAGCCAACTAAGGAAATGTAAAAATGGAAGCAGTTGCATAGACAGCAGTTCTGCAGGAAAGGATCAGGCAAAGATCGTATGATCCAGAGAGTTACACAGTCTGCAGGGCCAGGACAGTAGCAGTTCATGCTGGATGGCTGCTGCCCTGAGGCGTCTGTGCACTTCTCTTCCACAAAGAGGTGCACAGCCCATAGGAAAAGGCAATCTATTCGACACAGGAGCCTACAAAATTCAGGAGGAAAGCTTTAAAGAATTGGAACTGTTTAGCTGGAAGAGGGAAGGGCCATTGGTACAGAGTTAAACTCTCGAGTTTGCATGAGGCTGCTGCAAAGAAGAGAACAATTTGTCCCCCATGTCCGTAGTGGGTACAATCAAAACACTGGGTCTAATCTGCCCTGAGAACCAGGCTACAGAGCAGAAAAACCTGTAACACGGAGGATAGTCCAGCCACGGTGATGGTAGATTCTTCATCAGTCATTAATTTTAAGAACAGGATAGCCAAGCTTAAGTCATGATTCACATTGGTACGGTTGGGTATGGTGTCCCTAAATCCCTTTCAGACCTTAGCACAGATACAGAACGAGGGATCGTGAGTGGACACACCACCACTTCCCCAGCATTCTTTAAAACAACTTTTATTTCTTTGCACAGGTTTTTTTTCCCCTCCTACTCTTTAACTGCACTGGGTATCTATGACAGTCCATAGCCTTTCAAATACAGTTCGGAGGGTGTTTAAAGAGAACGCTGGGTTACGTTTTGTTGAAATAAAGCAAAGTGTATCTGCATTGCAATATGTAAATCAAAGGAGTTTAAATTGCTTATTTGAAATGTTGTCTGCTGCTTAAGTGAAACTGGACCAATCCTTCACATTTAACAGAAGTTAAACTGAAATGTGTGAAGGAGGATCAGGCCAGTTTTGGGACTCTTAAACTTTTTGCCTGTAGAAGTGTAATTCCTCCTTTCCTGCCTGCTTCCACCCCTGCCTCTTGCAGGGGCTCTTACCTGCCCTCTCGCACCTTGCTGACATGCTCCCGTGGACTGGGACGAGCCTGGACCAGGACTGGGCTGGTTCCCATAGGAAGGGTTCGAGTTTCCCCTTTTTGGTCCTGGAAAGTCCTGCTGCCTCCTACTCAAGCAGGACGCCTGAAGCCCACCACTCCCAAGAAGCACCTGGCAGCTGTCAGTACCCACAGCCCCACCGCCCGCCCCAGCAGCGACAGCAGCAGCACAGCATGCACAAGCAGAAGGCGTTACCAGCGCCTGTTACCAACGGTCGTGCCTCTTTAGTGCACTGGAAGGATAGAAATATCTGAAAATCAGGCTCAGTTCATCCCTGATGATCATTAGATTTCTGTGACGCCAACTAGTGAGTGTCACAAAAAGAGAGATCATTTTGTATTGACCTATTTGTACATAACCACTGCTCATATACCTGACCTACCGGCCCAGCCCTCCTGCGGCCCCTGAGCTTTGGCTTGAAGCTACACTCGGTGCTGAAGCTGTGCAAATATGCACCATGTATGCGATGTGCACTTTGAAATTATAAAAAATAATCAAGATATTTCCATTTACGGTCATTGGATGCTGAGCTTGAGGAAAGTCTCGTGTTTATTTCTTGTCTCCTCTCAGACAGAAAACCCCTCTTCAGATTAATGCTACACAGCAGAACGGATAAACATTTAATAAAGGATTATGGAATTAATGCAATCACAAATAATAACCAAAATTATCTAATAGCTGGGTTCCATCCCTACTTTTTACATTACATGTTTATATTTTTATTCATATACAAACATAAGATTCTGTTAAATTAGATGGTCAGACCTAGAATGAGTTTCTGAATGCAGCTTTTTCAAAAAGCTTACAGTACATCTCTCCCTCATTCTCATAAAATTATTTCTTCTCAAGCTATTAAAGAGGAAGAATTTCAAGAATTTTTCAAATTGGCTGATGTAGAGTGCATTGACAGTTACATAATCTTCTATTTTCAAGAGAAATTATTCCCCAGAGAGAACAGTGTTTTTTCCCCTTTGTGTAATTATTTAACTTGATTTTTTACGGGTAATGCCCTGAAAAGTTGGAAACGCGTATAGCTCTTTTGCAATAATATTATATATGGATGCTTATCGTAGAAAATAAATATCTTTATTTCTTTAAATAGAAACACCAAGTCAAGGAAGAAGAATAAACAGGAAGAGTAAGTCTAGACCAGTGACAGATTTTATGTTTGCTACAGCATTTTCATCTTTTTTTTTTCCCTTATAGAAATTGCAAACAAGTGCCTCCACCACAGTATCTGTGGGATGAGGTGCATCTTGCTGGCCACTGGGCTAAAGAACTGCTCAGTCCAGGATGAAGCACCTCTCTTATGGGTGCCAGAGCTCCACCACATATTAACGGGCTGTGTTGGACAGCATGACAGGCAGTAAATAGTCAAAGTCATTGCAGCTTCACAGACACCCTGACAGCATTTCTGCTTTCTAAATCCTGCCTAACTCGGCAGCACTGCTTATACCTCTGCAGATGAAAATCAGCACCGCAGGCTTTACCTGCAGACCCACAGGCAGGTACCAGGACGTGCCAGACGTCACTTGCGGCTGGTGCTGCACTTGCAGGCAATTGCTGCACAGAGCACGTGCGGTACCGTGCCAAACTCAATGTGTGGAAGTTTTGGTGCCCTGCAGTCTCTAACGCCCACGCAGCGACAAATGCCAGGTGTCCCTGCTGCTGCCTGGTGACCCACCAGCATAACTGCCTCCCAGGCTGGGACTGTGACTCAGTGCCATGAATCGAAAGAGCAGATTAGGTTCCCAAAGACCTTGACTCTGCTTCCCTCAGGCTACAAACATCCCCTTTCTTCTAGCGGCTCCAGCCTCAGCCATACGTGGAGAACATCAGTCAGGTCCATCACCCACTGCAGAAGACGTAAAACCTGCCTTCTCTGGGTGTCATTTTTATGGAGAATCATTCTACCATAAAATCACTGAGAGCAGATCCAGGTGCTGGAGACACAAAACAAGGCTACGGCTTGCTACAAAAGGGTGCTCTTCTAGCAGCATTTCTTCATCACGTTTAACTCTGTGCTGGACAAATCAAATGACGTGAAGTCGAACAGCAGGGTGATGCAACAGGACAACGTCACCACAAAACCGACCCACCAGCCAACCAACCCTGAAGGTCATAACGTGGACTGAGAGTTCACAATCAGAGCCTGGTATAAAGTCCCATGAGTAAAGCCAAGTCTTTTTTTCTATGTGGTCCAGAGAGCCTTGCTTAAGTTGTTTTGATGACTCTGTCTTGTACAGCCCAGGAGACTCTAGGACATTGCATGAAATTCAGAATACAACAGACCTGTACACCTGGGACAAAAGCAGAGGTCTGTTTTTTAAATAGGGATTGTAACACAAGTGCATGGTCAGGTCACTGCGGGCTTCCCTCCCATCAGCCGCTGTCTGCTTTAAAGGCTGTTAGCCCATTATTCGGCACCTCTTTTTAACTAGAAAACTAAAACATAGGCAGTGGGTAACAACAGACATTAACGATATACCTGGTTAGATCTTAGCAACCATCTCTCAGACCCAGACTGACTGCCAAATCACCTGGGCAGCTGCATTTCTTGAAGTTCTGAGACCTCCTCCTTTTTAAAATACATCTTTCCGACAGCAGCCCACAGCTAGTATTTCCTTTTCATTCTCTGAAGTGCAGAGCACTACAAACACATCATTTAGCTTTGCTGCAGTCCTTTCTGTCCCTTTGATCATCTCCTTTACACCCTTCTGCATTTCTGCTTTGGTCCCGCATGTGCAGTACATCAAAAGGGAGCTTTGCAGCAAGTACCTTGGGCTTCTCAGGGTAGGTTTTTTTCAGGGACAGGATCCCAGCTGGTATAAAACAGCACAAACACCACTGAAGCCAGCAGCATTACTGTGTTTAAACCAGCTAAAATTCTGGCCCGAATTCTTATTTCAAAATGCCTTATAATTCAACCAAAGCTTTAAAATTCTCTTCTTGGAGCACTGACTGCTGGCTCAGAAATTTCCTTGCAGAAGTGGTAAACTCAATTGCAGTCCACTACTTTCAGACTCAAGGAGTAAACCATGAATGATGCTCCTTTCTTCCTTCCATTTATCACATCCCCTTTAAAAAATGGTTTGTGATGCTAAGAAATAGTTTTTTCTAATACTACTAAAACTGGATGCTTGCTTCCTTCATTTTACAAACTTAAACCACCCTTAACCAAGCAAACTGAAACTAACATTTGTCTAGTTTGAGCTGAACATTTTTTTGCATACAAAATGTGATTAGAAAACATTTTACTTTTTAAAAAGTGCTTCAAAACCAAGCAATTTCATAGTATTACCGTGCCACAAGTATGGATTTCCCCAGCTCAGGGACTGCCAGTGAATGAACTTGGGAGAAGCTGCAAAGGAGGTAGCGTCAGGTTTGGGGTAACAGGCACCCGTGGCTCTCGGCCTTAGGGTTCAGCTTCCACCGAACGCCGCGTGGCTCCCACAAGCACAGCAATTTGAACAACTCATAAATACCTTGAAGAAAAGAAATATCGGTTGGCCTATTTCACAGATTAGGAACTGAAGCCCAGGGCTAAAGTGACATGTTCAATATCCCAATATCCCAAGCAGAAGTTAACTGTATTTCCAGTCCCTGGCTAATGATCCAAATAGTTGACACTCCTCTGGCTCTGCTCTCCTTCATACAGAAAGAAAAAAAATCAGCTCTGAGATAACCGAGTATCTTGGATCTGATGTAGTAGTATACGATACCGCTAAGATTAACACACACAATTTTACCATTCCAGAAGCTGACAGTCCCATTCCTCACCCAGCTGGCAGGAGACATGAACTGGGGAAAAGGATTTTCTTCGCCATTTTCTTGCATTGAGAATTGTTTCTGAGTAATCTGAGTAATAAGAGCTGCTCCTTTCTCTCCACAGAAATCACAGCCTGTTAAATTGCTCTTGCGATGGCTGAATCCACGTTTCAGCTGCGGTTGTGGGAAGCGCTGCAGGCAGGGCAATGCCCCCGAGGGGAGAGCACTTCGCAGCTCACGGGATGATGAAACACACGTGAACTACCCGTGCTCCAGCCAGCTCTGGGAAACAATTTCCCTGTGCCTCAGTCAGATGTTGCGCTGCCTCAGTACTGCTGACTTCTCTCTTTGGAAAGAAATCGCTGCTGTCTCCAAAAATGAAGAAAAAAATGGTTTCAGTGGAGCGGATAACTTGGCAAGTAAAGCAGCAGACACTAACTAGCCCTAAAACTTCCCCGGAAAGCGTTGCTGAAACGTACCTCTGCATCGCCAGTTCAAATACAGGTTTTAAAACCACAGAAACTTTGGTATACGTCCAGCTGAAACTGTTCATGTTGTTCAAGCACCACTTTCAATTTTGACTAATGAAGGAATAAAAATGCAAACTAGCTCCACGACAACCAGCATGTAAGAAAGCAAACTGCCCGACTGTGAGTTAAAAAATCTCCTTCCTCTCCCCTCACTGCATGTTGAAGGTCACTCATTTTACATAAGCACATGAAGTCATCAAAAGGAAGATTAATTTAAAAGCTCGATAACTTTTTTTCCTTTTTTTTTTTTTTTTGAATGTCGGTGAGAACTGACGGCCAGACTAACGAACTAACCAAGAAAGGACAAAGTGTTCATCCTGCTCAAAACAAAAATGCCCAAAACTGTTTTCCCCCTCCCTCCCCGCCTGCCCCCCCTCCCACGGTTCTCCGGTGACGCCTCCCCTGAGCCCTTGTTACCTAACTTTTACACAAACACTCAGTTCCCGTAGCATCACCTTCAAACAGCTCTGGCTTTCTGTCCGATCACATCTTGGTTTAGAGGAGCCGAGGCAAAGCGCTTACTACTGAGGGGTTCTGCAGCAGCTCCGCAAGGTAATCAAGTTGTTGGATTTTTACTTTTCCCTTCTACTGCCTAACAGCAATTAAGTAGATGGACCAGCAAAAGCCTCCTGGCAAACTGTCTTGCTGGAATCACTACAAACTTTAAAATAGATTTAGTAACACTTTGGCTGGCTTACTTCCTGCAGGGAAACAGAAACAGCTTTTAAAATCCAGATCTAGTGCAAAATACAAAATCACTAGTATTTCTGTTAGTCACGGGTGTCAGCTGTGTGTTTAAACACGCGTATACATCCTGATTTAGTTTCAGTTCATCACATTAGACAGATCTAGAAAGCAGCAGTCTGCCAGGACCGTGGTCCAGCTGTTCTGCTCAGCCCCGCCACGGGCTGTGTGCCTCTCCAGCCATACAGCTGCAAAACGCCCTTAATTCTTTGTGGCTTCTTGTATCTTCTGCAGGCTCCGAATTGCCAGGATGCTTCTGCTCCTTTCTCTGGTCACCGGGCTTGCCCTGTCTGCCTCTGGTGTCATGACAGACAAAGAAACTGACCCAAGCCAGGAGTCGTTTCATGACATACAGAAAAAAGTGAATGACCTCTGGCAGAATTTGCTTTACCCGGTAATGCCTGGTAACGAGACGGATGGGATGATTTATGCCACTTGTGAAATGAAGCCCAGCTCCAAAATAGATGCTGACAAGCCACAAGTGTCTGGACAAGTCTTATTCAGACAGTATTACTCATATGGAAGATTAGAAGCCATTTTTTACTTGGATGGGTTCCCGCTGGATAACAATCAGTCTGGTAGAGCTATACACATCCATGAGCTTGGGGATCTCAGCAAGGGCTGTGACTCTACGGGAGGACACTACAACCCTTTCAGAGTGAATCACCCCCGTCACCCAGGGGATTTCGGCAACTTTTTTCCTAAAGAAGGCAAAATCAGAAAATACAAAACAAATCTCTTCGCCACTATGTTTGGTCCATATTCCATCACGGGCAGATCCGTTGTGATCCACGAGCAGGAAGATGACATGGGCAAGGGCAACAATAAGGCCAGTTTGGAAAATGGAAATGCTGGGAAACGTCTGGCTTGCTGCGTGATTGGGATATGCAACAAGAACTTGTGGGAAGAGAAATTGTCTGAGGTTACCGACAAGAAGAAGAGAGGGCTCAACAAACGAACATAGAACCAGGCTTAAGTGAAGACCAGGAACCGGCTGCAGCCTGGGCAGCACGAAGTACCTTAGGCTGTGCCAGTGGCCACTAAGATATATGGCTAAAGGATTTCCATTCCCATTTGCTTGCTCCTGTAAGACCTGTGTATCACTTAGTAGAGCCTCCTTTCTGTAAGCCCATCAATAAAAACAGCATCAACTCAACATTGTGATGTATTTTCCTGAAGAGAAAAGATTCCCTTTCATGCAGTTTGGGAGTCGAATGCATGTAGAGTAAGAGTGCTAACGGATACAGTTGATAGTGTGTAAAGAGTCTGTGCACTGTAAGGGGCACTTAAAGGATCGTTAAGTTAGATGCCCAAGGGAAAAAAGTTAAGGTGAGTAAGAAATCGCCTCTCATTAGATGCTATCCTGTATTCAGCTGCAAATCTGAAAGGCAAGAAGATCTCTATCCTTTCAACAGTGTTGGGTGTTGTGTTGCAAGACCTGGATAATAGATGTCCCCTAAAAACAAGGAAAAGCACAGACATTCCCGTTTTAAACTTTAGATCCATTGTGTTATTCTACTTGTGTTTTCAGGTTTTATTCTCAAACATGTACAAGCTTCTTAACTATTTCAAATTGTCCACATAGCTATAGCTAAGTCACAATGTTTACATCTGAAAGCAGACTTAAAAGAAATATTCATTTGCCATCACTCCCCAGCAAAAAATCCTTAAAGTCTCTAGTTTGTGCCTGTAAGTCACTAAGTTGTACACAAAAGTTTTAATACTGCTTAGACAATGATGATAAAGTTAGAAGATCAGAGATAAATATTATTTTCAAAGCCAAAAGAACCTGAGTGTGTTTCTTCATACAAAAACGTAGGAAGTAAATCAGTCAATTTAGACTGGGAGAAGTGACAGTGAAAAGATTTAAGTCTGAAAATTATCAGACTTAAAACTCTCTCTCAATAAAGCTTTATTTTTTAAATTTAGCATAACTCACTGAAAATACTAAAACATTACCTCATGACTATCATTCATCTGATACCGAGAAAAGGAAACAAGCGGGCAGAACAAGCGTATCAGGAAATGTTTTTATTAAAGATGACAAAATGTATTAATACAGTTTAACCATGTTGTGCAGTTAATCCAGGCAGCAACAAAAGACAAGTTTGCAAATAAATTAAACTGCATAATTTAGAAAGTAAAACTACAAAACAGAAGTTGGTAAACAAAATCCTATCTTTTAGAAACGTAGCAGACTTTCAACTTAATCTCAGTTAAGATTTTGAAATACATTCCTGAGCTCATAGGGATTAAAGAAATTCCACTGTCTTTATTATACAAATTCCCATATGCTTAAAAATAGCCTCACTTAGAAAAAAAGCAACATTCTAAAAGATGCTTCTTAATCTGTCATTTTCACACACTTATTTTACAAATTCAGTGTGTTGTTTTTCAAATAACCACAACATCATATTTTCAAATGAAATCCTTCTCACTGATAATGCATCAATTCACTTTTATGCGAGACAAACTCCTTAAAATCAGTTTGCGAAATGCATCTTCTCCGTACCCCTGCTACAACTATCCCTTCCCAGTTTGCTCCCCCAAAGCCCAACACCAAAAAGGCTTATATGTCTGGATGTCACTTCTGCATTTCTAAAGTCCTAAAGGGAACATGAGTCTAAAAAACACAAAGAAAACCAACACCAACACCCGCACACACCCCCAGGAAAAAAACCAACCCTGAAGTAGTGTTCATTCCACAACAAAATGCTAATTAATTTATGGGGGGTGGGGAATCATCGTTCTAACAGCACAATATCAATTAAAGCAATATCCAAGGAAGACACTGACAAGAATATTCAATTAGTTATCACATAGTGCAGCAAAGATGTTTTTACAAGTCTCCTGGCTTTGAAGTCCTCTGTTGCTGGGAGAAGGCTAAAAACACAGCTAGAATATACATTTACTAGCACAGAAAGGAGTGGGACAGTACTGCAGCAGGGATATAGCACTAAAAATGAGGTTTCCAGAGATCTAGATATCTTACTGGAATTTAATGATTGCAAAGATATAAAAATGGCATCTAAGAGGGAAAATGGTGTCAGAATAATTACCAAGATATCCTAATTGTTGGGTCACTATGTTCTCACAGATAAAACACGCTAAAAAGAATCAATGAATGAGGCATTAAAAAGCTGTTGGTCCAGCACTGCTTCTACCTGCTCAGTCTTGCACCAAGCTCTTCATTAATTTACAGTGTTAAGTGGCTGTTAAGAGACGCGGAGCAAAATGCTAACTCACACAGCTGTGGGTCAGGAAAGGCAGAGGACAGGGAAACAGTGTAACACCTTCAACATTTCTGAGCTCAGCTACCTGAAATCTTGACCTTCTTCCTCGCTTGCCTCAGTTCTGACTGCATTGATATTTAGCTCTGTGCAGGATTAGTCTGTGAGAGACCGAAAAGAACAAGTCTTGAATAAAATGCTACTTCATGTGACATTCAAGCACTAAAGGAAAAAGTCCTGCTACATTCTCCCGGAGATTTCTGTTTCTGCAGCTACTTCTCCTTGGACTTGTCAGTGCTGTCACTAAATGAGTCAATAACGCAGTCGGTTGCAATTAACAGGAACAGCATAACAATCTTTCAGATCCTTAAACTCTTCTTGTGTTTTCAGGTGATGAGGAGCTTAAACTGTGATCAGGATAATGAAAGAAAAACTTTTTTTACTGCTTTATGTTCCTAATATGCTTAAATATACAGATGGTTTTTGTTCCTTAGGGCTGCTCCTTAATATCAGTGAAATGCTGCAATGCCAAATTACCTTTAAAGAGAAAGGAAACGTATTTGAGGAACCCTGCCAGAATGGCTTTATTGCCTGCAGAGAGCCACTGAAAGGGTTACATGGATGCACCTGCTAGGGAAAACACATGAGAACAGAGACAAGCTACATTTTTCACCTTCCCACTATCATTCCTTATATGTAATAATTTACATACAGTCTTTCTTCTGCTGAATACAAACTGTTCATGGACCCTGACACCTTGATTATGGCAGCACCTGCTAGCTCATCTTCCATATACAGACGAGTTTGTCAGTATTGCTAATATAAACTCTGTTTATTCACTAGCTGACAAGTGGGCTGTAAAAATTTGCAGCTGGCAGTTATTTGTCAAAGAAGTACTCAATCTGGGAGGGATTTTCCTTTTTATTAGTGGTATTTTATTAAATTTGATTTAATTCTCTCTGATTGGTTTCAAGTTCTAGGAGTGAGAAATGAACATTTACAGACAATTAGGTCCCAAGCCAGCAGAAAAATTGCCTTGACGGCTGCTGGCCCATAGAAGCTCCACAGCTGCAGAGACTATTCCTTATGCTACAAACAGGAGAGGAAGGACATGCCTCCCCTTCTCCTACAGCTGCTAACTTCAACATTAAGTATTCCCTTGTCGCTGCCTTCCCAGGAGCAGAGTGGCACAGCTCCAGCATCAGCAGCAAGCTAGGGAATGAGACAGCAGCCTCCCTTTTCCCCAGTTATCCGAATGTTTTCCTATGACTAAACATCAACAAGGGAAGAAGTTTAAGAAAGCAGCAACAATGCAAGTAAACCTACCACACCATAGACCGGTGAAACGAGGAGGAAAGGAAGAGTTATCCTTAATTCCAAAACACAAGAAAATAAAAAAGACACAGATTCCTTTAAAAAGGAGGGCACCTTTTTAAAGCAGGCTGAAATCTACCACCGGTTACTTAGCCTGAGGGCTGTTCCAGCTCCTGTAAGTTGAGGAATGCAATTCTAGTAACCGAGAGTGCCAAGTAGGTGGACCAGATGTCACTGGTTCTCTTCTTACTGCTCCCCTTGCTTTGGAACAGCATTGCTGTTTCTCAGAGAAAGACTTCTGGCTTCATTAAATTGGGTTCTCGGTATCTGGTGAAATAATTGCCTGCATTTTCATGAGATGAGCTGGAAGAGGGAAGGAAAAATTTTGTACAGTTCAGAAGATATAAAGGTTTGTAACGAGAAACGATATAGATGCAGCAATGGTTTTCAGAAACTTCTTATAAGGGAACTGATTTTATTCTAAGTATGTGATTTCCCATCACTATATGGAAAGAGAAACAGAACGCAGTCTGAGAAACAAGCAAAAGCTTGCAGCCTTAAGATGCTTCTCAGTTTATCACTCCAAATTTTTCATCCTTGGAAGATTAAAACCATTAAAATACAGTCCAGCCCTAGGACCATACATGTTACAGAAGGCTAGTGATAATATGATAAATCATTATCATTGGTCTCTTTGCTACACTAATGTAATCAATCTATGTAAAAACCAAAAATCATTAAAAAAAGCCCTAACATGATTAAACCTCATCACTAATTCTTTCCCTTAGGTAATTTTGGTACACTGTAGCCAAAACTAACAGAAAAACACCTTTGACAAACACTACCAGTTCAATGTAAAAATCATGCCCATGACATGCTGTTTCACCAATCATATTCGTAGCAGCACAGACACTGCAAAAGGATTACAGTGAGATGCTCGAGGGCCTGGATTTCATACCTCAAGCCAAGCTGTTATCCAAATATTCACAGTTTTCAGCAGGATCAGATGGTTTCTTGTTTTCAGATTCAGGGAGCTCCTCAAAGCTGTTATTTGTGTGTGCAGTTGTAACACTGAGCCCTCTGTGCCTTCCAGGGCCCTCAATATGCACCACATCCACGGTGCTATTTCGGTCCCCTCTTTCATTTGGAATTTCACAATCACTCTCTGAGGTTTCGTCATTGTCTTTCAGGGCCTCAGTTTCAGCTGTTTGTTCATTCTCCGAGTTTGAGGGATCTGTGGGGTCAGACGGGTCAGGGCTGGAAAGTGGGAACTCTCCCTCAGATGAACCATTAAGCTCCGCTCCAACCACCGTGATCTGCTCCCCTGCAGAAGTGCCTGCTCTTTTCCCCTCCAGTTCTGCAACTGCCTGCTCTGTCAGTTTAATTATCTGACTTCCAAGCTTGTTTATTTCTTCTTCCTCAGAAGGTAGCTGGGGTAATGAAGGATAAAAATGTTTATTTTGGTTTCCGTTATTTAAGTTTGTTCCCTCTGGAGCCAGGGACTCACTTGCAACAGCACAAGTTTCATCGCATTCTCCCTTCTGTTCTGCTGAAAGAGAAATGGAACAGCGAGATGCTCTAGTCAGTTACAGGTATTTATTATATGTCTGACCTGAAGACCATCACCACCAGTGCCAAACCACAGAGATGTTTACCTCAGTAAGGAATTTCTAAGAGTGATCCCCTATCCCATCCCAGACCCATTTCTTAGATGATAAGCAATCAACACTCGGTTTCTTGCTGGATCTGGCCCTGTTTTGCAGCCTGTCTTTTCCCTCGCACCAACAACTCTAAGAGAGTCATAGTCAATACCATACTGCAGAACAGCAGGGTCAGGCAAATTTTCAAAGGAGTATCAGCTGTAAGCAAGGCACTCCACCTACAGAAAATTTTGGCACAGCTTAACCATTAATCCCCACATCCCTACTACTTTTAGGGTAACACAAGCTTCATTCATTTGGAGCTTTCCACAGGCTTTCATCCAATAATGACGTTTCGTTATTGGTCCTGCAACATTTCTCCTAACATAAAAGATTATTCTAATTTGGGTAACACCATAAAACAAAGCAGCAGTGGAAGAATTTTAAATATACCATTATACCAAAAGGCAAACACTGAACAAAGTGTCAGAGTAGAGAAAACAGCAATGTGTAAACAAACAGCTTTGTTAAAGGGAGAGAATTTGTCCCCATCCATGTAAAGGACAAAAAGCCTCATTGAAAATAAGCTTGCGAAGTCAAGAAAGAAAGAAAATCAGGAAATGCCAGGAGCATGGCTGCATTGACAGCTTAAAAAGACTCTTCTCATGCAGATGCATTATCTTTTAATATATGAGCTTTTACTCTTTCTCCTGCAGGAATCCTGCTTCGTGCAATGCACAGGGCAGCCTGGCTGCCGGAGGACCAGAGCTACGCAATACAGGAGCCCGCCTCATTTGTAATTTGGGAGCTGCCCAGTGAGTGAGAGAAGGGTTGACACAAAGGGAACAGACACTTTTACTACCACTAAGGAAGCCGGGAATGCTACTCTGAAGAGCTGGAATTTACGTCTGTGGAAAAGGCAGGGATAAATTAACTTTCAAAAGGTGATCACCCACAGGATCTAATCTTCATTATCTGAGCGCTCAGCTGGAAACCTAGGAGCTTGATTTGCAGTACTGCTCTGCTCATGTTGTATGTTTCAACACACATACTCAAAGTACTCCAAAAAGAGCCAAAACTTATGTACCTCAAATTGGCCCTCGAAATTAGCAGGGACTCTACCTTATTCCTTGCGTGCCTCAGTTTCCCCTCTCTACAACGGGATAACACCATCTCGGCACCTTGCTGCAATTTTCTGAAGATAAACTGGTTCAAAGCACTGTATCACCAGTGAAAAGTTCCTAGAAAAACAGTACTTTTGTCTTCAGGGAATGCTTGAAATAGCACACAGGCAATACAGCAGGAACAATGCATTCAACAATGAAGAGGAAAAAACCCTGAACAGTTGTTCATTAGCAACTGTACTGCTCAAGTATAATCTATGCCGTCCTGTGCATTGGATAAAGCGAGATTTGTGGCACAAGACAGTCTTTAATTCATACGGTTGTACTATGTCATAATGCATCTTCACACAGGAACTGCACAGTATATCCTACAGACTCCTACCATCCAGCTTAACTGAACCAATGATAACAAGTACAGACTAAAACAGGCCTTGATGAGACCAGGGTAAGCAGATAGATTAGCTAAAAAAACCCCTGAAAAAGTCCTCTGATTATCTGTAGATCTAAGGAGAGCAACATTTGATGTATTACAGAAAGTTCCGATAAAGAATGTACGCTAGCGCAAAAGCTAAAACCGTTTCCTGGGTCAAACGGACAACAAATATCTGCGGTACTATTTAAAAAACCATAGCTACCCAACGTGACATCAGGCCGAGTATTTATAGATATGTAAGGATTTCATTGCTATTCTACTTATCAACTGTTTTCACTCAACTGATCATTCAACTATGGGAAAATAAAAGTGGTTTTGTTTTTATTTCAGGAATACTTTTAAACCAAGGATCCTTGGTAAACAAAGGCTGATGAACACATTCCTACATTCTTCCCAGCTGCCAAGCCCCCCCAGATTTTGGAGGTGTATACTGTAGAGATGAAAAACTGCAATATGCACCAAGCTCCTCAGACTCAACAGCAGCCAGTCACTCTCTAAGCCGAGTGGCACAAAAGGTGACTCAGTGTATCACTCGTATAGCTGCTGACTGCAGAGGAGCCATGCGACTCCAAGCACAGGGACATGCCCTACAGCTGAAAACACACTGCTGCCTTTCCAGGCTTCAAAGGGAAGATGGCAGCCCCAAGCATCCTTCAGAAGAAGGATGTGGAGCAACAGAAGGAGCTATTGCTGCTCCACCCATGGTTAGAAGCTATGGCATCCCCCGCACAACTGGTAGCATATATGCGCTCATCTATGCCACTGACAAGTTGGCCCTGTTTATGAATTTTGTCTGAGCTCTCACTACAGGTTATCCGGTACACTGGGCCACATGCAAAGGCAACAACCAAGCTGTCTGTGCAGGCAGAACAGTAATTTCTTAACATACTCCAGTTTAACGACAGGATCTCTGTGACTGACTTTGGCTCTGTTACGGATCTGTTTGGGATAGGGAGGAGGAAAGAGGGTGATGACCTACTGGGAGCTGATTGTTCCCATGACTGCCACAGGTCTAATCCTTGTCTGTCTTCTCTCCAAGGCTGTTTTCTTCTACTCTTCTCTTCCCCTGCCTAGCTCTTTGCTCCTGCCCTATATCCCTTTGTTTATCCAGTCCCTACACTCACTCTGTCCATTACTCATCCAAATTTCAGCCTTCTTTATTACACCTTGCTTTCACTGTCAGCATTTTGGTTCCTTACTCCTGTGCTCTGACCTCTGCTCGACCAGTCTTCCTTCGACTGTCAATCCCCATCTACTCTAGTCCTCCCATCACTTGAGTCCTGATCTTAGCCCTCCTTTCCTCTCTACTCCAGGTTTTGTTCCCTCTGGGCTTACATTATCTTGAAGGAACAGTGCATACAGAATTTTATCAGTGTTGGTGGCTTGAAGAAAGCTCAACAGAATCATTGGTTTGGTTTTCATCGTTTTTAGCAGGTGAGATTTAAAACCGAATGGTTTAGAATGGGGTGGAACCTCCAGCCTGTTTTCTCAGGGTGGAAACATTTTCAAATTTCTTTCAATTATAAACTAAATGCTTGCATGTTTGAAAAAAAAAATAAAAATAAAAAAAGAATAAAATAATAAAAGAAAAAAAAAACCCCGAAACACGTGGTCATCAGAATTTAACACAAAAAAGTTCTTTGGCTGACACTAAAAACATCAGCTGAAGTAGAAAACACGGCATGGAAAGCTTCAGCCCAGAGCTAAAGTTTGGCAGTGTTACAAAGCAACAGAAACAGGGCCTGATGAGATTTGACAGGCAGCTTTAATCAAAACTGTAATACCAACCTCACCTAGGACAAATACGTAAAGGAAAGAGCACAATGCCACCAAGTAAATACTTTCAGTAACTGCAGATTTAATTAAAAATCAATGATTAAGCAGGCCAAAAATTAATATTTATGAGTTATTATTACTCACTGGAGAAATATTCACTATAGTTTCACTCTATTTTTAGCAAAAATATCAGCTGATCAAGATTATTAAAAATGATAAGTCTGGCTGTCAAGTTTTATCAGATGATGACATGGATAATAAAGTCAAAATTAAGCCACAATCTATTTAATTTCAGGACTAACAAATAAATTGTTTATGATGCTTCATGGTTAGCTGAGTAAGATCTGGGCATACCAAAATGTTATGCCCATTAAAGAGCTTATCCAAATGCTGATAGGCAAGCATAATAATCCATCTCCCATCCATTATAAAAAAACTGAAGTGGGGAAAAAAATAAATCAAAGTTATCAGCAAACCACTATCTTCTGCTACTGTCAAATAAAGTTAAGCTTGACTTTGTAGAGATGTTAAAGCTTGCTATTGGGGAAGGATTTTTAACAAAACACATGCAAGACTACAAAAAAAGCCATCAATTTCTCTGGGAAAACGAGTCAGGTATTTCCATTTACTGGGTGCAATCAGGAAGCCATTCATCTAGATACCAGCTATAATGCAGGAAAGTGCTAAGCCAGTTCCACGGAACGCTTTCCTACTGTGCATTTTAACTGAGGGAAAAAGAGCAGGGGACAGTTAATTGTAACATAGATGGCATGAATAACCTCTCACAGTATCAAGTTATCTGGCAGGAAAATTCTGTGAGGTGTAAGACCCGGTCCCTAGCCCTGTGCAATCTATTCAACAGTCATTTTTCAGTCATTTCTTTGCTATTTGTACTGGGACCATCTATCCATTTTACTTGTGGATGACTTATTCAACCTCTGTAACCACTGAAACTTCACATTCTGCTATCCCAGCATGAAAATTTATTACTTTTTCTCTGGAAAGAAATGAGTGCTCAGCTCTCATCATGTTCCTTACGTTCCAGGTGCTCACCTTGTATTACAGTTTTCTGTGGCTTATCAGTAAACGCTAACAATGGTGACCTGGACCGCTGTATAACAGGTAAGGCTGGGTCACTGAATGTTATGGTGTCCTTTCCACCTGAAACAACCAAAGTGTTAGAATCATCAATCCACCAATTACATCCATTGTGCACTAATGATATTCAAACATATCCTACATTTTTTTTGCAATATTATTGAAAAGTACAGAACAAGAAAAGCATCTCAAATGATCCTTCTACAGCACGGAAAAAAATAGTTCGTACTGGAGCTGGAATATGCAAGTCAAATATAGAAGAGGTGTTTGTTTTTACCTGCAATACTGAGCAAAGGACAGATTTTGAAAGACCAGGTGCTGTATGCAGCAAATTGTATTAGCAGTTAGCATTCAATTCAGAATATTAACAACCAGATCATACCCAAAGTTTTACAAAGAGTAATGGATCATTTGCATGCTCTTACCACCACGTGTTCAGCTCTGACTGTTTACTCTCTATTACTCTGCCTCAACGATGAACCTGCTCGTACCACTTGTGCAATTTTACACTACATACTCACACACATATTATCCTGCAATGGTCCCTTAGAAAAGAATACTGAAAGCTTAGCGTAACTAAGAACTGCTGGAGCAAGCAAGCATACATTGCTGGGAACAGGAGAGATTTTAATCTGAAAATTCCAAAAGCATTTCTGAGCAACTTTTTTTTTAACCAAATGGAAAAGGGCAATTTGCCAGCAGTTTTGCAGACAAAATAGTGCAAGAAACTCTTCAGCTGAGGACTCTGCTGTAGATGCCTAGTCTTTACATATTTTAGCAATACAGAAAGAAACACCTGCAGATCCTTTAGGAAGTCCTCCACTGTTCAGGATGCTCATGTTTCTAGTGACTGACACTACCTTAAACCTAGAGGGGAAATGGCAGGAAATGTGCAAGATCAGCTAAGTGTGGTGTTTGTGTGGCCTCCAGAACAACTGCCAACCGATAAGTAATGGCTGGGGAGGTGGCAAGCTACTGCTCTATTTATCTCCATAAGAACGGACATTTATGTAACAACCACTTCTCCCCTCTAAATCTGTTTGTACGTTTCACCTTAAGGCAACATCCTAAATCTAATCACCCATCCAAGACAAAGACTTTCAACAGAGCAGCAGGTCAGGAGATACCCAGAATAAATCCAGCTCTGAGAAAGTTCTGGTACCTACTAAGAAATAATGAAAGTCAGGCTGTTCCCATGGAGTCTAACTGGACTAGTCCAATCCCTAAATACTTTTGAAAGCACTGGCTGTAAATACTTTGATCCTGAAGGTATTAATGATGTTCTTATACCTTAACATGTCGGGGTATACACTGCAGCAATATGAATGCAATTCCTGCTTTTGAAACTGGATCTTTTCAAGCTTTGATCCCCCTGTCAACTATGCATCAGAATTCTGCCTTCACCATAGCAAGTTATAAAAAGTAGCATTAATTAACACCAAGGTGGAGAAGCCCCCCCCCCAGTGCAAGGCAAAATTAATTAAAGTGGGGGGAAAAAAGCAGGGGCAGGGAGGCAAAACAAATCCGACGGCTATTTCAAAATGCAAAAACCCCTAGACAAATGCACTTTCCTGTAATAACAGTGGAAGAATTTTATGCTGGAAGAAGAAATAATCATACAGGGAACTAGTGGTATGAAAACATCCAACAGATGTTCATACACTGTCAAAAGTAGCCACATATCCAAAAAGATACAAAATAATCCAACAGAGGAAGCAAAATTCAAAAACATGATGAATAAAAAAATTGGGGGGATGTAACTTTAAAGTGGAAAGCGGACTTTTGTTTTCCTTTTTTTTTTGGAATAAAAGAAGTAAAGCCTGAGCTAAACTCCCTGAAGATTGCCAAGACAAGCTTCAAAAAAGAAACTTCTTGACTTCCAGCCAGTATTTACACAGGAAACACATCTACTTCCACATTTTTCTCTGCAAACTAACTTGGTTACAGAAAATAAAGCTAAACTCAGTATCCACCATCTAAGCAACAGATGTAGCCCAAAAAGTCCTATGTATATTTATACATTAACTGTGACTCAACACCCGTTCATGAAGGAGGGACATGGGGGTATTGCTGCACTATATTCTGTGACTCATGATCTGAAGTTGGCTTACGCACAGGGGATTTCAATTACCTGCCATGTAAGCTCCATTTTGTAACTTACATAGCTACGTGCTCCTCTATTTAATGACTTTTGAAGGAATTTAGTGGAAAGTATACAGATCTCAAAATAAGTACACAAATAAGTTTTCAGCAGTTGTAAATTCTTCATTTTCTTCTCCAGGGTTGGGTACCCTCTTGTAACTTCTGCTGCACCCTACACTGCTGTAACTGGCTATACCCAGAGCAGCTGCTGAGCCCATTAATTCGATCTTGCCCCTGCTTCACATCGATTACTGTGGAGCAAGAGGCAGCACCGAAACTTTCTTATCATCCCAGACAGAAAAAGGCTGAGTCATGGTCAGCTCTTTTCTTAAGGACTTTTTTTCAGTGGAGATCTGGAATTTTCAGGAAGTGCTAGATTTTAAAAAAACACAGAATAATTTCTCTGTATGTCAAGTTGTGAGAGGAATAAGGTGGTGTTTACTATTACTGAATACACTTAACATATTACGCATGCATATTTGAATCTCAACATACCTAAGACAAAGCAAAGAATTAAATGCTTCTGTGAACATCACATCCTCTGCTTCCTTCTCAAGGCAAGCAGGCTCATAAAAAGAAAATCAGAGCCAAGTCTATGTCCAAGTTTGCTTTCTTTTCAGCAATGAACCTCGCAAGTGATTCAATTAAGGCTCATTTTCCAAACCTGGGAAGCTAAAGTTTGTGGTTAGGCAGAACTTCTACAGAAATGAGCTATGCTACCAATTTCACCATTTCAAAAATTAAATATGTACTTCCTCTTGATTTAGCTTCCCCAGAGTTCACTCATGCATTGCTCAAAAGCAGATGACAAATATGTCACCTAACAAAAAATTAAAGGCGGTCAAGCTCTTTCTTCAATAGGATAAAGTTTAACAGCATCATTTATTAACAACATTTGGAAGATATTAATATCATGGTGACAGGAGATGTTATAAATGTTATACGGACAATGATGCCTAAGTAGGAACATTAACTTCAGATTAAAAACCTGCAATTTATAATGTGCGCTTCTTTCTGTGCTAGACTGAACATCAGCTTTCATCTGCATGTTTTTTTCCAATGACAAAAAATTCAACTCATAACCAAATAATATTTTTTTCTCTCCAGATCTAAGACTGACTAGATGAGATATTCTCCATTTTCTGTCTCTCACCCAAGTCAATATTCAGGTGCAGAGTCCACTGTGGTAGTTTCTGTGCTATTTGTTACATGCTGCTGTTTTATGGAGTGGAAGCTTTTCATGCTCTGAAAGGAAAATTGGTGACCCACCAGGTGTTGCAAGGCTCTTTTCTGACTACCCTGGGACTAGAATGCACTTGGAAACAAAAGTGCACGCTTGAATTAGAAGACAAGCACCAAATCAACAAAGGGGCTTAACAGAACTCGCAATCCAGTGTAAAATTCCTTTACATATACTTAAGATCATCCTTTCTCATTGTTTTCCTCAATTTAAAGGAACTGTCTTGTAGAACAGCGTCTGTTTCTCTTGTGGTCATCTAACTCACTTGACTGAACATCTTACACTGTCAGATATAAAAGTGTTGAGGTAGTATTTCTGTTTATTTACATGCAGTGACAATATTTAACGTACTGCTAAAATCAGTTACTAAAAATATATGTTAAGCAGAACCTACTCCCAAATCCCACTGAGACATTGTAGCTCAGGCCTTCAGGCAGCAAAAGAAAGGAAGGAAAGAGACAGTTGTTATTGTATACACATTAATGTGACGCCTTACCTACAGAGACCAACAATTGTGTAACAAGTCCCCGCTGCTCCTTTCTTTTTTTTAACGCATTTTTCAAAGATCAGAAATGCTGCATTTATTAGTGTATGAATTTCATAGAACAGAATTTTTTGAAAAATAAATCCTACAGTACCTTAAACTGGTGAGTTTATGATATACATTTGTACCAATATCCAAAACTGCATTAGCAGGGTTTTAGACAAATATTTCACCTGCATCTTTTGGAGTACGTGGGGGGGGACAAACGCACTACGTTAGGTGACTAACGGAAAAGTAAGTGAGCCCCAGAAACAAATTTGGGACCTTCAGTTCTGGAAAGTGTCAGGACGACAGCCAGTTCCAGAAGGGTGACCGAGAATGCCTACAACAGGCAAACTAAAGTGGAAATACATCACATCAGGCCAAACAGTTTGAACAGCATAGGTTTGTCACAAGGTCTCTTCAGCTTTTTTCTAGATGTAAAGGTTAGGTGGTAAAAACACAGACCCAAAACACTAGAAACCTAAATCACGCTATCTCCCACCCCCAGTAGCACTGATAGGAAGCTGTAAACAACAAAGCCTAATGATGCAAACACCAACAACGGAGTAGCATAATTTACAGTGGTTAAAGATGACACAATTGGGTGTAATGGGAAGAAAAGAAGCAAAAAGTAAATGTAAATTAAATATTGCATATTTTCCTAACAGTGAGGTCTATTAGGGAGCAGATTAATCTCCCATTACTTGAGTAATTCAAAACCAAATACAATACTTAGGATGCTACAGGGAATAAGACTGTTCTGGAGAGATGGACTAGAAAATTTAAGACCATTTACATTTCCAATTTCTCAGAGTTCATGATTCTACAGAAGAACATTAAAAATACAGCAATAAAATCCATGGAAGTGACAACAAGTACAAAATAAATAACATTTGTTGAAAAACATAATGGCCAATATCCTATATATCATTTCATACAACTGTTTAAATGAAATAGTTCCCTTTTTTTTTTTGCTTGCAGACTATGGAGCCAATTTGGTTATTTCCAGTATTTAAAAGCTTTTTTTTTTTTTTTTCCAGTGTATATATCTGACTTGGAGTTTAAAGAGTTTAGTGATTTCTGGTTTCAACTTAACATTTATTAGAGGTTTCTAATTTTGCAAATGTGCTGAATAGCACATTCATAAAATAACTGTCATTAAAAAAGTTATAGCCAAGCTTTTCGTAAATGCAAATATACCCTTGAAAACTAAATAATGCAAGCTGTTCTCTTGAATTTCTACTAACCTGGAAGACTCCACAAGCCAGCAATTTCCAAAGTTCTTAATTTCTTTTCTAGTTCTGCCACTCGATTACCTAGAATTCTTTGGAAAAAGAAAACAAAAACAGAAGCCAGCAACAGTCAGCTGAGGTGAGATTCTGTGTTATACTAAGGTAACCAAAGCCCAATTGCTTACATGGCTACAGTTGAATTTTTAACTTATTACTTAACTAGTGCAGTAAACCTGTATGCAGTCATCCCTTTTCACTAATGGCAATGGACATCCTCTCCCAGAGTTAGAAGAAAATTAAATACAGTTGTCTAATCTAGCCCATGGGTTAAAAAAAAAAAAAAAAGTCTAGGATGTACTGGACATTCAACCTTTGCCCTTCAGTAAAGACAAAGAACAGTAACTCACAATGTTTCTATTTCTTTGCCTGCAAATATCTCTTCCCAGTTACTTTTACTTTATCTACAGCTAAAACCAGAAGATAAAAGCTATGAAGACAAAATCCAGAAAATTCAATACAACATCTAGATTGATTTTGAAGTTCTGGCCTAGTCCTTCGTTCACAGAGGTTTCTCTATCACTAAGATTGCTTAAAATGGCAAGGAATATCTTTTCTACCACATCTTTGCTTTTAGTGCTGAACCCTGTTTTCTACTTTACTAAAAAGCTTCAAGCTCTTTAGTGTCTTTATCACCCACTCTTAGTTTTCACTGCATTTCTTGGGTCATCTCTTCTTTTGTATCTGATTCCTACACAAACACTATTTGCAGTTACTTCTCCTGCAGGATTTAACTTTTAGTCTTAATTCTCTCCTCAGATCAAATGAGAGATTTCTACCTTGCAAGGAAAGCTCTTTTTTCCAAAGAATTTTTGAAAGTGTTTCTCTCAGAGGCACAGCAAGTCTCCTAGAGTCAGAAGTCTTTAAGTAAATCTCAAACAATACTCAATAGAGTGAGAAACCTAGAAGAGACAGCAGTTCTAAACATGACAGCAGAGATAATGGACAGCAAGTTTTATTCATCAAATTACAGCAACAGGACAAGTCAGTTAAATTTGAACTGAATGGAGAAGCTGCATATCACAACACAGCACGGCAAGAGCATCTTCCCGTGCTCACCAGAGCTCTGCAATACTGCACTGTGTGCTCTCCAGTGAGGGCTTTATGCTGCAGACATTGGAGCATACTGGGAATGTCGTTACTGACAAGATGGCAGAATTTGGGAAGGACATGAAGCACAGCAAACCCAGCAAACACCAAAGGGGCTAGACAAACTGACTAACAAGGACTAAGTATTTTTTAATTCTCTACTGTGAGGGCTCTGCAATGAGCCTTGTATTTTAAAGATTACAAAAATATCAAGATGAGAGAGTGATGTAAAAGACAAAGCGTATAACAAATCTCAAAGAAAGCACTGAAAGGTACAGTGGTGTGTATCAACTAGAAAGCAAACAGTGCATCACATTTACAAGCAGAGGAGAAAAGACATTTGGGAGCAGTTATGTTTATTTCCCCGTTGAAACTCAGCAATCAAATAGGTTACCAAGGTTATGATGGATCTATTACTGTCTTCTCCAATTACAATCAAAATTGTTCAAGTCTAGATTTCACTTCCAGAATGCTTCTGTCTGGCATGAGAGACTCAGCCTTAATAACTATTTGTGTATCCCAGTGCATGGCCCAACATCCAGCAGCTATGCTCTGCAGTACAAAGCCACAAGTGATGGAGAAAAGCACAGAGCAACTTCAAGAGGCTCTACCTTGCGCACAGGGGGCCAGGGGTCCCACTTCTATCTCCCTGTCTAAAGCCCCACCAAGGGTCAGCTGAAGGACCTGACGTTCCCCTGGCTTAGAGAAGCAGGGAACAGACAGAGATGATGCAAGTCTTCTGCATCATGTTAGCTCAGGCAGGGAGCTGACAAAACAACCTCCATTTGGCTAATGACTGTCACCACAAAGGGGTCACAAGTTCACCGCTTCTGCCAGGAAAAGAAAAAATCCTGATTATTTTCATAAGTAGTTCACCAGTAGTTTCATGGCAGAAAATGGGGGAAGGATAGTGCCCTCCCTGTCGGCTAGCCATATCACAGAAGGAAACAACACTCTGCATCAAGTTCGGTTATTGCTACTGCTCTTGTTATTCAGACAACAATAGCAAAGTCACCTTTCTCTTGCTTCTCTTAAATTCCGTGATTCATTTATCAGCTGTACCACACTATTTCTAAAGGTTCTGGAGCAAATATATCCTGATAATTCGTACTGGATCCTCAGAAGAGGTGCTGAGCTATTTTTTAACCTTTGGTGCAGGTTCTCACATAGAAGGATCATTCTGCAGCTCTGAACAATGGCTGGCAAAAAAGAAGGACGATACTTAACCCTGCTCCTTTCATTCAGGAAAAGAGCAAAATGCATTCACTGATGAGTTTGATTCTAGTTTGCTTCAAACCACGTTACCTGAAGACAGGTACGGGAGAAATGAAATCTATGTAAAGCTGCAAGTTCTTACAGAAGTATCTGTTAAAAAAGAAATGTGTAAGCAATCCTGAACAGAGTGCGGTTTATTCCATTCATTCCTTTTCCCCTGTGAGCTCCAGGTAATTTGCCACCTCCATATGTGCTGTGGTGGCCTGGAACAGTACGCATTTTTAAAGGGGCTGCATGAGTTGGTAGCACCAAACTCCCTAATCTATTTTTTTATCTCTATCCCTAGTGGACTGGATCCTTCAACTAAAACAGAAGGATCATGTCATGGACAAAGGTGCCAATAGCCTTTCTCTGTTGTCCTCTGGTCACATGTTTAATGCAACAAGGGAGTTAGTCTAAACCTCCCTCCAGGATAACGTTTTACAGAAATCTGTTGTTCATGTAACAGCAGCAATGCTCGCACAAGAATTAGCAGCTCCTTTCTGGATCTCCCATGCTGTCCAACATACATGGCTCTGATCTGAAGGGAGCTGTGCTGATTTACAGCTCTAGAGCTCCATTTATCTCACTTTCAATTTAGATCTTGCTACAGAAGAGATATACCCTCATAGAGATACAATCACCCAAATGTCTGTAAATAGGGTCTGTCACAGTCACATATCTAGTTCTATACATCATGTGGAAACATTTACGCAGTTACAGACTGACACAATCCTTTTTGTAATTTTGGTCATGACCGAGCTTGCCCAAGTTAGAAATGTTAAAATTAGTGCAACACGTCTAAGCAGCAGAGCAGCTTCTACACTGATCTGGCTTGCAGGGGTGCTGGCAATTACAGGAACAAATTGCATTAAAAAGAACATCTAATAAATGGTTTATTACTGGCAGAAGCAAAAAAGATTTTTATCCACTTGCTAGGCAGGGTTAGGACTGTTTATTTTTGCATGTACGTAACTATTTAATCTTGCAACACATTACTGCATACAGAAATCACTTACAACTGCCTTTTCAAATTAAGCTAATGTGCTTGTGAGGAAAAACGTAGGACATTACTTAGACTTAGCAGTAGTAGCTACCAATCACCTGGGGAAAATGACCTGTTTCTTCCCAAACAACTTATTTTTTTCTTAAAAAGCGAGGCTAAGAAAATAAAGGCTGGATTTAGCCTACTTGTTCCTAGGCACATACACCCACAGCTCCTTTTATCATGCCACATATTTAGGAAAGCAGCAATAATAATAGTGTGTCTGTTCCAAGAGCAAGTGGCAATGGATGTTTTTAACAGTCTAGCAGTAGAAAGTCAACTTCAATGGCACATCCAAATTCAAATCTACTTAAAAAAGAAAATCCGCTGCCTTGTTATTGCTTCAGTTAATCAGAAAGGAAATCTACCATTCTCCTATTGTAAATGTATATAGCCATATCTCAATCTGCAAGCAACAGAAGAGGTTTTGATTTTAGAGTAGGTTAGCTGTTTGGAGGAAAGTAAGTTAGTACAGTCTGAAAAGTTTCATTTACTGATAACAGAGTCACTAATAGGTCAAACACCTATCAAATAACAAAAGCAGAACTTCTTCCCTGAATGAAACAACCACCCCAAGATCTCATGTTCTTTACCCAATAAATCTCACTTCCTTCACACAACACTCTCAAAGAGTAACTGTGTCCTCCAAATATGCCCTTTGCACAGGGAAAGCCAGGCAAACAGGACAGAGGGATGAAGGAGAAGACTTCTACCTTCCAGTTTATGCAAAATCCTTTGTCATTACAATTCTCTCTAGCCCCACATCCTTCTCAACTTCCTACTCTGAATGGAGGAATGTCTTCAACAAAATAATGCATCTTCTACCAGTATCAGGTGACGGACCTGTTCTAACCTTCTCTGACAGGTTAGCAGTTTCTTCCCCATTTTCTGAAGTCAGCAGTCTTTACTGGTAACTTTCTACACGGCAAATAAGTACCCCCAACAACCAGCTAATGCACCTCAAATAAAGGATGGTCTTGCCCTGATGTCCCACCTGCATTTCCCTTTTTCACTTTAACTCTTCTGTGTCATAGGTGTTTCTACTTGAAGTAGTTCCCATTCCTCTCAGCTCCTTAAAAGCCTCTTTAATCCAACTAAGGCCAAAAGGTGACAAAAAGAATGAGCACACCACATAGGAGTGTCACTGAGGCTCTTCACACAACGCGCCCAGGATTTTTTACCACCCTTTTTTTCCCCCTGAAGCATCCTGAGCTGAATACAACACTACAGCCCTGAGCACGCTCCTGACCTGGGAGAGATGTGAACTGTCACCTCCCTCTAAGACTTGATCTTCTATTGGGCACAGAATACTAGTTTGTGCACACATCCAATCTCAACTCCTGTGGCTATATATGACCAGTTGGGCACACAGAGAAAAGAATTGTATCTCTTTGCGAAACCTTATCTCAAGAAAACCTGTACTCGATAGCTGGAAGCAGACAGTGGTATCAGAAAGTGAAGCCATCATTACAATGATACATTTAAGAGATGCAAGAGACTGCATGTGATCAGAGACACACAAAATTAAGAAAAATGTTTGCTATAGTTATAGGCAAGAGTATGCAAACTACAACACCAGGTAATGATACAGCATCAGGATGTAAAAGGCAAAGATTGGTTATACCTGGAATAACAAGAGATGTTCTCTGCATTATTTTCTTCTGATGTTATATTAGCAGTAGGAAAGGAATAAGCAGGTGTTAGCCCTTCATTAGCACTGCTCAGTGCAGGAGCTCCTCTTGCATTACATGACACACAGACATGAACTGACTGAGCTGCCATCAGTTAGATCTGGGCTTCATTTTCACCACTTTAGTCTCCCTTGAGCTGATTAGGCATTTGCTTTCTCAAGAGTATTAAGAGCGGCTATAAACTGCTCCTCCACTTCTGTTGCCACATTGCTAAGAATTATGCAATGGAGTCTGCCTAGCAGCAGAGTTATCAATTGTCAAAATGAATCATCTATTCTAGTGCAATACAGTTTACTTCAGTACTACTTCTTCCTTTCATGAAAGATGTCTGCCTGTTTCTGGCATCTGGTCCTGATGTGCTTTTGAGAAGCCTGAATAACCTCTGATTACCAGTAGTGACTCAGTGTTTAAAAAAAAGGGGGGGGGGGGGGGACGACAGAAAAAAACCTGAGCACAGAATCAAGGAACACTTCCTAGCTCTGATTTTCATACACTGTATAAGGACAATAATATCAGAATGTCAGAAAATGTGTCAAAAATTATTATATTCTGCCATGACAGGAGCTGTGCAAGACAAAGAATTCTACTGATAAGTAGAACAGCTAAGAAAAAACAAATTCTCCTTCAAAGTTCCGTTCAGATTTTTTTTTACAAATCACATAGTAGCAGTCCAATTGTGTTTATCTCCTACAACTTTTGGCAAAGTAACTATAGGAGAAACAGCTATCATTTGTATGACACACAGGCCACTAGCCTGTGACAAATGTTATACTAAATCTTTTCAGCTCCTTTCCTAAATGCAATATTTACTATTCCCACCAGTGTTCATTAGCAAATTCCTACCTTAACAACCAATTATCATGTATCTTCTCCTCCAGTTCAAGCACTTCCTTCCTCCTGACAGCTTTTCTTTAGCCCTCCCTACAGACTACCTGCTAGAAGTACCCCATGTTATTATGGTTTGTCTTAAAGCTGCGCAGCAAACCAACCCTTGCCAAGCAGAGGCAGGCAGGTCTTGATCAAGCCCAGACATGACTTCAAAAATGTAACTTTTCTCTAAACACATACCTGATCTTAAAAACTAAAGAACCCACCAGTTAACAAAGACAATGAATTTCCTGTGAAGATGGATCTTCCTTCCCATTTCACTGAAACTACCACAAAACTATGACTTCTCCATAGCTCGGTAAGTTCCATTTTACTTAGAAGTCATGCTACCTACTTGTTGGTTTGCCTTTGGTGTTGTATGACCAGGTTTTTTTCATGGATAGTTTCCAGCAATGCAGTGGCCAGTGATTTGAGATCTGAAATGGACTGTGGTGTGGCTGGTAGGCTACATCCATGATCCTCCGACAACAACTCTTGAACTATAATGTCAAAAACACAAATGAGTTTTGGCTTCTCATGCACAGAGTTGTGACACAAACATTTACTTAGCATAAAAGAACTATTCTCATTACTTAAATGAATATGTATCTCTTTCCTTCAGTTAACAAACAAAACCAAAAGACCAGGAACATAATCTCTAGCTGGCATAAAGATGGTGGCTTTCTAAGCTGACCGTTATTCAGCAGCAATTGCCAGCATAAGTACAGGAAGATACATCTTATGTTAACTTAATTCTGCTTTTGGAAAATTCTTTTTGTTCATGAGGGAACAAACTCATTCTTCTATATGCCTACAGATTGGTAAAAAAATTGATCATTTCTCTCCCGCTTACATTAAAATATAAGCCCACAAGGAAGCTTTTATATTACTTTTAGAATTATTACATCCTTCAGGTTATTTAAGACTGATGTGAAAATACAGTCACTCGTGAACTCTTCCTCTGCAGCTTAGAGCCTACACCTCTCAACCACATCAGGAATTTTACTAGTATCATTAACTTCTGTAACTAGAATCTGGCTCTGCCTATTATCTGCAAGTACATGGAGAAGAGGACAGAAGAGAAGTCAAAAACAAAAAAGCAACTTTCAGTCTACCATGACAAATACTACTGATCTCGTGTGTGTATGAATACACCAACACCTGAACAGTAGGGTGCCAGGTCTACTGTTTGGCTCAAAGAATTTTCTCTTCCCCTTTCTTTCCCAATCTTGATATTTCCTTTGAAGGAGGAAAAAGAGATTACTCCATTTTGCTACCTGTGAAGAAACATGGGTCAAAAGGATTTCTTGCAAAACATCCAAATGTAAAAGCTTCCAAGAACAGCAGCAGAAAATCTGACTTGGGGCCCCTCCTTTATCATCCAGTCTATTTTTCATTGGAATATGAATTATGATTGCCATTGTTAGCAGAGCAGAGATGAATAAAGAAGTGATTTGTCAGGGTTGAAGTTGCAAAGGAGTTTAGAGCTTTAAAAAAAAAAAAAAAAATCAAACTGATGGAAGAGAGAATGAATGGCCACAGAGTAACAAAAGGAGAAACAGTACTCGAAAGGCAAATTTCATATTGTCAAGTCAACTGAGGAAAGAACAAAAATTAGCACATAATAATAAACAGGAAAGAAAGGAAAGATTTTGGTTTGGTTGGTGAGGAAAGGGTTGCAGAAATTAAGAGTTAAGATGGAAGGAATTCAATGAGATACGCAACATCATGCTGCATTTATGTAATACCTTGCTTTGCAGACAGGACTCCAGTCAGAGCACTGCTACTGGATCTACTATGAGTCTTTGAATTTTTCCGTCTCTCTAGTGCATTCTAAGGAAACAACAAATACCTTATTTAGAAAACCGGTAGTCAGCAAATGCTTTCATTAGGAGTCAAGAAGCTAGAACTCTGGACTTTGGTCTCAGAACAACTTACTCCCATAGCAATCTATGGGAGTGTGGCTCTCCTGGAGTATTCTTCTCCAGCCAAATTACAAATGTTACGAAGACTCATTCTGTCTCATTGCAACCACTTTATTATAGTCTCTCCCACCCACTCCCCTTAGTCCATTTCTAAGACTTGCCTATTTTTAAAAAACCTGCTGAGTGCCAGTGAATTGCAGTATCCTGTAGAGAATATCAATTGGAAACAAAATCAAGACTTCTCCCAGCATTCTTTTGGATAGCCTTCAAAGGGAAAGCTCAAACACAGAGCTTCTAGAAGTTGTTTTAGTTGCAAATACTGACTTTCAGGAGTTTAGCAGCAGAATGATCCTGCTACAGAAGTCCAGTTCTTCCAAAACAATTACAGTTCTGTGAAACCCACCAGACCACCAAGATGCTCAGTTCTCACCAATAAACTAACGCACACTCCGAAAGACCCAAGTTGTAAGTGTAAATAGACACTGAAATGAACTTAACACTTTGAGAAGCTTTCCTCATGTACAAAAAGCAATTAGTGCTGTGACTGTTTCATAACGAACTAAATGGTTAAGAAGTCCTATTGACAGTCCTAAGACATGCCCTGATGAGCAGCCTTGCCCTTCCACACCCCAAAATCACTTGCAGAAGAAAACAGAGTGCTTGACTTCAGGGAAGAGCAAGAATATTTTCCTCTTAGGATTCAGGATTCAGTCCCGAAGGTTTCACGCAAAACAGCATGTATCTTAACCCAGGAATGAAAGAACAATTAAGACTTAGCAATCATTAAGACACATGAAGAGCGAGCGTGGCCATTAGGGAACAGGGAGACAAGACCTGCCTGTGATGGCAACACAGCTGGAATCATTCACCACACACTGTGTGACCAGGTACTTATAACCTACTAGCAGGCTGGAAGGCTGATCACCCCCCCCCACGCTGCCCCAAACTTAAAAAAAGGTATTTAATTCATTTTTCAAAATACCTTTAATGGGTATCCCTTTCCACTGCATCAGCTAAGAAGCCTACAAGGAAGACTGAGCATGTAATATGTATACATACTAATAGTGTCAGAATGTTAATGGCGGGGTTTTTTTAAGATACAATTTTGTTCTTTAAATACATATGAACATGAGAATGAACAGTAATCTCCATGACCGATGAAGCACAGTTTAGATGACACACTGAGAGGATCTTACCTTATATTTAGTAATATTAGACTTAAGAAGGTTGACTTCCTCTTGAAGTTGTTTTAATCTCTCTTGAAGATACCTGAAAAAGAAACGTAATCCTTTACTTCATGTTACTTTCAAGTCCTGCCTCAAGCACTCCTCTTTACTACTTGGCATGTCCTCTCTTTCAACTACTGAGAGATCTTTTCCCTCTGCAGTTCTGAGAGGGATAAAATAACTAAATCTTACTGCTCTTGACCCCATAAAACTTTATGTACAGAAACAAATCGCATCAGAAAAAGGGGCTGCCCTTCTGTTAGATTTGACAAGCATGCTGCACAACCATTTTATATTGGTCCTCAGGTTTCTGGGGAGGGAAGCTAAGAGTATATATTTACATGTAGAGGAAACAGTCACAAAGCATTTACTCATGTCCTCTGTACTTGAAGTTTTGCGCAATAGACACATGAAGATTTGTATATATATCAACACAAAACTCAACTATGCAGAACTTTTGCACTGATATCCATCACTTACATGGCACTTCTCATTAGCAATCACAAAGTAGAAAATTTAACAGTATAGTTGAAAAATGCTATACAGTTAACTGAAACAGTACAGTTCTTCCTAATAGAGTTTATCCACTTGAATTAGATGGCTATTTCCACATAGGAAAATATCTTTTTCATGTATAAAGCATTTATAAAATACCCTCTTCTATACAGTGCAACTGCAGCTGTATTAGGGTTTGTGACAATTGAACTATTTCAGAAAAAAAATATAAAATCGTATCACTGTCAGGAGAGCAGGGGGCTTAAATTGATAACAAAACTCTGTAGGCCATGCAAAACAGAAAAACACCCTGGAGCTGCTGGGGGGAAGTAATGCCTTTGGTATTACACTTCCTTACCTGAAGCATAGGTCTCTGTAAATGGAAAGCGTCTTACAAGATCTTTTCACTTCAAGGTAATTGTTGACATTAAGGGAGGTACCTGCTATGGCTCTGTCAGTGACTCCTCTCTGTCGTCCTTAGCAAAGACTATATACCACATTCTTTTCCCAAGGAAGTGGCAAGAACATCTACATGGGTGATTTCACCAGCAACTATTGTTGGCAAATCACTCCGCATTGACAACCACTCCCTGTGGTGCAAATTATGTCCGAAACTGTTAACTCAGGGTACTCAAAGTCCCTGTTACCAATCCAAGATGAGCCCTTTACAGCTCACTGTGAGTTTCTGAAGACACTGATTTTTAATATTCTTTCTTTTGATGGCATAATGATAAAAAGGTCTGCACTTCTGTTGCTTTTCCTTGTTTAGCTCTGTTTGTGAAAATCACTGACACCTCTGTAGCCAAATAAAACATTGGTAATTTCCTGCAGCCTAACTTTCTCAATTTTATTTGATTGTTAGCTACAGTACAAACAAAACAGACAAACCAAATTACCAAAATCTTTTAACTTTTATTCTCGCATATATTTTCTTTAAAGTTTTGTTGTGACTGACTTCCTGATGCTCCTGTTAAGCAATACACTACTTGCTCTAGGGAAACCACAAGGTTTGCAATGCACTCACCTGTTCTCCATACATAGAGCATCTACATCAATGATACGGTTTTCATGCCCTCCTAAGACATGATTAAGTTCTTGATTTAGTCTGTCAGACTTATCTTGGTAGAAGGAGCGTTCCTCTTTCACATCCTGTAACTCATCCAGTGCAGCCTGAAGATCATGTCTCAGAGCCTCAATCTGTGAAGAAAGGAGAGCTCTATGACTATTCCGAAGTTTAAACAAAGGATTACATAGTGTCCAAACTGAAAAAAGCAATAAGCACTGCATGTCTGAACAGGATTGATTCTGGACAGTCAAAAGTCTTTCCAAAGCTCATAACCGTCAATACTTTTACTCTATTTTGGTACTACTTCATTAAATTGAATTTAAAAACCCAACTAAAATGTAACAGCAAAAGAAATCTTAATCCATACTATAATTCTGCTACAGACATATTAAGATGATTTTAGCATATAATTTCTATGGCTCCTGGAATTAATTGAACAAGAATTTGGCAAAATTGGAGGACGAAGAAAAAGTCTCAAGGGAGAATTTATACTAATTATGGGACTTTCAGTAATGAAGTTCTACAGAACAGAAAGAATAACTGAGAAAAGTACAAAATAAGAAGCATAGAGTTGACAGGGTGAGCTTTGCTATTAAGCAAAAGAGTAAAGGAGTCCAGTATCTAAAATACTCAAAGACAAAGAGTTTCAAATTATGAAGGATAGGAAACGGAGAGCAAACAGAGAGTGAGAAAAGCCTGCAATTAGTTGAGAAGTCTCCACTGGCATCTCAGAAAACACTGATATGCCAGGAAGGACAATAGAAGACCGTGTGAAAAAAAGGCCAGGTGATGAACAGAGAGCACGAGATTGGGCACAGAGATACCAGAAAGAATCACATTGGAAGAAGACCAGGTGCAGTCAAGAGTCCTTCTGCTAAGCTAAAGTAGTGCTGCACTTGAGTGAAGGCTGAAAAAGAAGAAATACACACCTCCTCCTGGATCACAGAATGGCTCATTCAGGGTGGAACTGACATTGGTAGGCATGAGTGTGGGAAAAACAGAGAACACAAACCCCCAGAATTGCCCAGAAAGCTATTTGTCTCTATTAGGGAATGAGTCTGATGAATTGGATGCTGATGGTACATCATATTAATACAGACATATTGCATTGAATACTCGTAACAGCTTTCACTAAGGAGTCTCTTTCATTGACATTCATGGACAATATTCAGTTGTCACAAGTTGTTGCTGCACATTATAAAAAGAGGAGACTCAATCTAGAGAAGGAATTCCTGAGATAAGGACATATGCATGTTTAAGTTAGTGCTCAGTAAGAAATATTTCAGTAAAAATCCCAGCACCTTCATCACTATCTCCAATGTTAATCAGCTACCAGCCCTCCAAACATAACAGAAGTCATTTACTTGCTACTGCACTAGCTCTGTAAAACATGACAATATATGCCCACTTAGTTATTACTTGTTCTCGAGCCTTCTCCAATTGTTGAACAAGGTCCTCCCGTTCATGTGCTGCAAAGTGGCGAGCCCCAACTTCATCATCTCCAAGTCTTTGCTTCGCTATCGTCATTCGAAGGAGCTGCCATCACAAAAACAGATTCCATAAGCAAGAGAACACAGGGTGTAGCATCAGAGTATATCTGCATTAGAAACAGCAAGCCGTCATAGATTCCATCTCTTCCAGCACAAACAGCTGGTATTATTTAAACCAGAGGGAATTTTCTGAGCTGAGGGCTCAATCCTGTTCTCAGTGAAAAATTCCAGTCAAACACTCAAAGCATCAACAGAAGCTGAATTAAACCTTGCAACGATAGTCACCAGAGTATACAAATGATGAAAGACCAAGTAAACACAGACACGTGGTCAATGTTTTTTAGGACTGACAGGAACTCATCCCAGCCAGACTATAGAACCAGAGTATTCTCAGAAAGCCATTTTCATATGTAAATCTTCAAATTCTCTGCAGCAGAGAACTCTTCCTAGTTAAGAACAAAAAGGCACTAAACGGCTTGCCCAGCTTCATTTTACTGACACCACTTAAAATCCCACTGCGCTACATCAGTGCAAAATTTGCATTAACAGCTGCTAATACATTTGCTTGCGCTTCGTTTTTTTCATCTACTGACAAAAGTTAATTCATGTTAAAAAAAATAATGGTCAAACAACAAAAAGACTTGGCCAAAATTCTCAAACAGCTAATGAACTCAGAAGCTTTGTGACTGCTAAAAACAGTCAGACTTGAATTAATACAGTTATATTCAATATCAAAAGCAAAAGGCAACTACCTTTCAAGAATCATGGAGTATTAAAATAACAGTCTATGAGGCATTCAGCATTTACAGTTCTTTATACTGAGTACGACTAGGCAAAAGTGTTGCCTCCCCATGGCCTCATTTGTAGGAGCTCCAGAGACTAGAGAAACCCACCATAATAACCAGCCTGACTTTCCCCGTCTCTTTGCCTGCACCAAGGAATTAGTGTACATCATTATATTGCAGAGTCAGAAAAAAAATCAATCTTCTGAAGCAGAAGATTGTACATTAAAATTTATCTTTGGTATTTATGGGATGCCAGTCACCATAGCTGCAATGTGCCAATTAAAATCCTGCTGATGCAAGACAGACTACCAAAATCATCCTCCCCACTTACTTCAGCTCCAGTTCAGTGCAAGTCACTGAAGCTAGCACAACTTGTTCTGATAAGCAGTTCACTTGTTTAGGGAAAGCTGTGCCCCCCAAAGTAACTTTTGGCAAACTACATTTCACCGTCCCCACAGGGAAAGTACAAACCACTGCACAGTTAGTAAGGCTGAATGGATCCTAGGTGATATAATTCCTATTAATTTCTTTATCAAAACAAATAAGTCAAAAATGCAACTAGCAAATCCTGGAATGGCTTCATAGCTATGGGACTGAGGTTTTTTATATGCTAAAAGGCTGATAAAAAAATGTATGGTAACATGATTTAATTCAGTTAATTTAATTTCTAGAAACTCTTGCTAGTGAGAAAGGCAGTAAGAAAAAATGTAGTAACATTTTGAGGACTCAATCTTCTTCAGGAAAACTAGAACTGGGAAGGGGAAATCACACTTTACCAATGCCTCCAATGCCTGCAGCAGAGCAAACCTTCTGTGTAACGAACGCTGAGCACCAGGCTGGGAACTGGATCAGAGCTGTGACTCATGCACCATGACCAACTCTCCTCCAGCCCAGGAGGGGGTGAGGCGTAAGATGCAATTATAACTGCAAGCAATTATTACTTGCAAGGTCAAACAGTCTGCCAATAAAACCAGAACTCTTTATTTACTACTGATTTGGGGGGGTGGGGGGGTGGGAAATATGAAGTCTTATGAAAAGAATGCTTCAGAAATCCAAATTTGGCCATAAAAGCAGCATTATAAACATACATAAAATAAAGTAAAATACCAGTCCATAAAACAACAGAATGCTCCTTCCAGATAGTTGGCCAATCAGAGAGTTGACAGGGCAGAACAGGCCAAGTCCTTTAATTCTGCACTGCAAATGTCTCAGGAGGCAGCACCACCTGCTACAAAATTCTTCCCTAAAAATGCTATGACCCAAAGAGACACTAAGCATTATGCCAGAGAGTTAAGGGTTTATTTCATATATTAGTGCTTTGTTATAAACTTTATACACCCGCCCTCTGGCTGCTGTATTTTTATTTCCATCATTCAGAAATCACTGAGGAAAGGACTGCTCAACTCAGTTTTGCAGCTAGAGAATAGGTTAATGCTACCCCTCGGGATTCTACGAACAGCATCCACAGCAGAGTGGATTTAAATTACTGGCACCTTACCACAGACAGATCTTGTTTATCAAGAACCCATAGACTGATAACCAAAACAATCCAGTGCTGCAAGCCACTAGTCTTTATTATTTTAATATCACACCTTTTTCTTAATCAGTGTCAGCTAAAATAATCATAAAGTAGGAACTCTGTAGCAGCCCCATAATGCCCCAAACGGGCCTCACTGCGATAGCTGCTGTGCAGGCTATGAGTCCACAGGCAACGCCTGTGCCAAAGTTGTACATTCCTGATTAATGATAAAACATGCAGAAGTAAAAGAGAAACAAGCACAACCAGTAGGAAGGCAGCAACCATCATGTTTAGCCACAGTCACTGACAGCAACTGTCTTCACCACACAGTCTACAAAATCTTAAAAAGTGGACCAGAACTATGCAAATTTGCTACCTTAAGTCCCAGTTCTGCCAAAACATATGCACCATATTTAACATTCCACACTGTTGCTGCATGAATGATTGCTCTATAACGAACTGTCAGTAACACTGCAGCCATTGTTTTCCATGCATCATCTTCTCGCTTAGAGCTGCCCTCGATAGCTTATAAAACCATTTCTTTGCGTGGGTAGGAATTCAAGTGAAGGCAACTGAGTCATCTAGTCTTCCACAAGCCTCCAGTTTCTCTTATGCTTTCCATTTTCACCGTTTTACAGGAGAGAATTAGATTTCCTAACTATCTTCTAAGTTTCAGTAATTGTTCTCCAAGCATTGCTGCCGGAACATTAGGAAGGAAAAAGATTCACAAATAACTATCAAAAACACAGAACAGTTTTCATGTGTCAGAGCTGATAAGAGATTGTGATCAATCATAAAAATAAATTGTCTTAGATATCTGGAGCACTGCAGTCTAACTATTGCTGTATTTCTCAAACTGCAGCAACAAATCCTTCCAGAGACTGCCTGAAGAAGTTTTATTATTCATGCCAACAGAATTCTAGCTGAAATTAAAGGAAAAAATTAGTCCAGTTAAACCAAATGCAAGTAATTTGTTATTGCCTAACTGAGGATGTACTTAACATGATTTCAACAAGTAAAATGTCACCAGTTTAAGGTCTTCTTGCAAATCCAAGTGACTGTATCCTACTAGTAGCAAACATTAGAGCAGTGAAAAACAAGTCAAGCTATCAAAACATTTCTTTATCAATAGAGCTAATGTGTGATATTTAAAGAGGTTTTTTTTTTCTTTTTTAGTCCTACAAAGCTCTTGCCACTCAGTGACAAAGCCTGCATGAGTCACCCCTGCTCAGACACAGGCAGAATTGTTCATCCATAAGCAGCTTCACTTGCTGCAAAAGCAGCTGTTTGTTCATCTCTTGCCAGAAGTAAGGTTGACGTAGACCAGCTGGGCAGGATGCCCTCCCTCACTTCAGAAAAAGCAGAGAGAAGAATGCAGAGGGAAAATGTAAGAACAAGCAAATTATTATAGTTCTTTGGTTTTGTATATACCATGCATTATCTGGACTCCAATGCCTGAACTAACCCAGCTGCCAGTACAGGAGAACTGATGAGCAGAACAGAATGGCTTTGGGAACAAACCTCAAATTTTATCACTGAAGCTAGGAGGGAGCAAAATCTGACACAGGAGGAGAGTGTTAAATCCCTCAGATATATGGCAATGCTTTTTTAGGCACTTTAAAAAACAGCAACCTGACTCTAAAATAAGCTGTATTTCTCATTTACTAGGAAAGAGAAGAACGTGTTCCAAAAATGAAAATCCTAGTCTAAATTAATCCCTGATGCAGTTCTTTCCTCCCCCTCTTTATTTAGCGATGCACTATTTTGCACCTTTTGGAGAGAGGAATGGCAGGCAGAATAAGTCTTTTTGTATTTTTCCATTTGTTACGAGGCTCTTGAATTTAAATTCATGCTGAGAATACAGATGTCAAAGATGACCAGCTAATATAAAGTTAACCCACAAAGGCAAATCTAAACAAAGCCAGTCCAAGCACAAAGTAGGCTCTGTGTTACCAAGATCATATTGTTATAAGGATTTAGCCTTTTAGAATAGGTACATAACCTTGATATTTAAATATGTTGTGGTTTTACTACCTTTGTATTCTGCTTGTACTTACAAACCCTTGTTACCTGTTCAAGACTGGCTTGGGAAAGGCTGTATGGCATAGTATTGGTACTGCGGAACTGCAAAGCACTGTCTTCTACACTATAATACAGTTCAAACAAAAACATGCAAATGAAAAGAAACACCGGGAAAGCCGGTCTTTGAAGGCTTGAGCAAGTTGCACTAATGCTATGCATACTATAAATCCAGGTCTTACTCGACCTTTTCGTAGCTCCTTGCGCACCTTCGGGGAAGTCCTTGTGATAAACAATGAATAAAACTGTATTATCACAATATACCCATGTTTAAAATAAAAGAAATAAAATAAAATTAACTTAAATGGAAAAAAAAAGCCCACCTGAATAATTAAAGGCTGCTTTTTTATCGATATTTTTAAATCCCATTACTTTGAAACTGTAGTTGAGGGAGGGAAGTTATCATTCATTATTTGTTTCATTTTTTACTTCGTTAACCACCTCGACTCTCAGATTCAACCTCTCCCTAGTTTGATCTCTGAATGTACCCTGCATACAGCTCCAGCTGTGAATGTTACACACATTTGGCTTGAGTTTAAGTATTTCAATTAACAGAGACAACAGGAGTTTGATTAATACCAAATGGCAGATTTTGAGCAATGTTCCATATAACTTGCTAAATTTAGCAATAAAATAAATTGGTTACGTAAGGATAATAGGATGAGGGCTTAATACAAAGCTCACTATATATATTTATGATCAACTGCTCCATATTTTTGAAGGGAAAAATCATGCCTCCCCTGGTTTTATCTACTAGAATTTTGCATTTTCATTGCAAAAAACCTGAAAATTATCACATGATGAAGATATGCTTATCCATACTCATCTGTACGAAGAAAGGCCACTAATAAAACATTTTTTAAAAAGAATGAAATAAAGAATGTCTGAGATCATTAAAGTAAGGCTAAGTGCAAAATACATAACTAAGGACAACAGAGCAAACACAGCATACAAAAAAAATATAATAAGCTGCACTTAGTGGTATCCTGTATAAGCTTCTTTTGTTCTACTGTTTTGAGCATTTATTGTAATCAAAGTGGCAATCAAAGAAGTTCTGTAACCCATTGTTTTGTTTTCCTAAGAAGTAAATGCAAAACTCCAGCCCAGTTTACACATTCCATGCGATTTACTGATAACAAAATGTATCATACCTTATTGTCCCCTTGTACTTCTCCCAGTCTCTGTTGAAGCTCTCTAATCTCTTCTCCAAGATGTTTATTTCGATCTTGAGCCTCACTCAGTAGCTGAGCAAGATTTGCCTAGAAAAGGAGTATCAGTCAGAAATTGGTGCCTATGAAGAAGTGTAAGTGGTGATTGAAAAGAAACCCTAGACTTACTCCTTATCTGCCAAAAATCTTTACTTTTATTGTTGTTAGTACCCAGACTTCATGCTTCATTAGAGAGAGAACAAAAAAAATCACTAGGGTTCTTTATCTTTAATAGTAGGAAATACATCCTGCACGTGTGCATATGCACTCCTACAACAACAGCACACAAGACAAAGCGACAACATCTACAGTAGTTCTGGTGTCTTGGCTGGTGGGAAGAGCAGAATGCAGAGTACTTTCACAACATTTATACAAAGTTGCCAAACAGTAGCTTTAAACTTACGTATAATTAGATAAAAGGCACAGCTGAGAAATAATTATAATTGTATTCCTAACAGTGTTTAAAGCAGATTCGCAGCCAGTAAAGGAGGATGCCAGCCAGAGTCCCCCTGTCCCTATATGAAGCTGTACCATGGATATCTAATAGCACAAAACTTCACATGTGACCTGACTTGCGTTGTTAGCTAGCATGCAGACTTCTAGAAAAATAGAGGTGAAGTCAGAAAGTAAAAACACACCACCCTGCCCAACCCCAATAATTCAGGACAAAAGTTATCATTCACGTTAACCTACTAAGTTAGCAGGGCAAGCAGTGTGGTCTGTAATTTTACAATTCCATCAGCTTGATCACTGACCAAAAAATTATGCAATCTCTTCTTTTCCTATCCATGATATCTGAAAATGAGCAAATATCTCACGAATACACAAACATTGACCCAGCACAGGAAAAGTCTACCAGTTACATCTCTTCTAAGAGAGTTATAATCATAGTGGCTAATGTGCAGCCTTTCAAGACATTGCCTGTGGACAGCTAGGTGTGTCATCCATTGCCATAAATCTGAATTCAGGATATAAAAAGAAATAAAAAAAGTTTTCAGATCTTCTACGCATGACTCGGTAAAGCCCCATGAGTCTAAGCTACTCTTACATGTACTCCTTGGGTTTGAGGCCAATGCATCAACTGACTATTCCTAACTCTCTCTTGGTATTTTAGGTTTAGTTTTTGATTCCCTACTTGCTGTGCTGCTCTTTCAGCTCCCCCATTTCTCTGTTTTTCTCTTTCTCAGTCTAAAAGAAAAAAAAAAAATCTTTTACCCAGTCATTCTCACTACCACTTGACAGTCTCTTAGGATGTTTCTGTGAGTTTTACCTTTAAAACTCATACACTACCAAACCAACAAGGTGTCTGATAGACATTTCTGAAATCTTTCCCCTTGTTTACCAACAACTGCTATTTCCACACCCTGTTTATATACTAAAGAGAACTATTAACACAAATATATTGAAATTAATATTAACATGAATATAGCTATGCATGCATCTGACCATTTGGATTAGACTATTAAACTATTATCAACTGGAACTTTCATACACTACTGTATTAAGCCGACTCCAAATTCCAGTTGGTCTAAAATACTAATAGCTTCAAACTTTTAAACAGGAAAAATAACTTGAGAAACTGATATATTCTACTTGATGAACAACAAGCATAATTCACTGCTACAGCTTCTGTACTTCTGATGCTCTGAGATCAAAGGTTCAGAAGAAAGTAAGGTAAGTCTCCCACAGTTTTGGAAGAAATTAAAGCACTTTTTAAACTACTGATAAGCCTGAAGACTGTAAATAAATAATTTGGGAAAAATAATGTAACAGCAAAAAACTTAAACAGCTAATTATAGGACCAAAATTAAGCTGACTGTAATTTTATTTTCAAGATAGCAACCATTCAAGCAATGCAAAAAGTTCCTCACGTATGCTTTGGCAATTAAAAAAAAATAAATTTTTCTACATGTTAAGCAAATGTGTAATAGTCATTCATACATTGAATGAATCAAGGAGCTTCAGAACACATTCAGTCAATGGCATTGATAAGTACTGCTTAATGGCTGTTTAAAATAAAGAAAACAAAGAACCCATGTTTGCAGGAAATTGTATATAAACTGAAGTATCTATGGCTACCGCTCAGATGCAATTATATTTTTCTTTTTAAAGAAAGCTGACTTTCAACAAAGGCCATCCAACCACCAGACTGAGTTAGTTAAAAGGAACATGATTTATACAAACTTCTCTGAAACACTTCTATTTATAAAGTCCCTTTTTATGATGAATTTGAACGCTCCTAACACTGCAATAGCACATGTAATTTCAACACCTGGGAAGAACTCAGTCTCACTAATCAGTGTTTACAGCCTCAACGCCAGGATTCTAGCATTCTGTAGTCAAAACTCCCAGTAACTGCAGGAAAGGCATTACCATGCCTATAGTAAATCTTCCTGCTCAGATTTATTTCCTCTAAAACCATTTCTCTGGGATTGCAATTCTATGCTGAATTTTATTTGTCAGTCATATAAATGACTTAATGTGACAAAAACCTTTATACTCGAGACAGGGATTTTGGAAGCAACTTTAAATGAAGAATTTTAGACACCAAAATAAAACAGCCTCATTTAAGCATGCTAAGAGCATTACAATGAGCTAAGTATAGACTTGGTCCTTAATGCAAAGCTTCTATTATACTTTCGTTAAACTAAAACAACCAAGCTATGTCACAGAAGTAGTCTCCAGCAATTATTCATTTCCCTGGCTTAGAGGTTCCATACAACATGTAATTTAGATTGTTCCGAGTTTTAAAGGTTTTGGCAAGACCTCATTAAAGCTCTCGGTTAAATGTGGATAGAAGGGGAAATACTTGATTTTCAGAAGAGCTCTACTGGGCTTAAAAAGAGCCAGCCAAAAGGATACACTGAACGACACCTGGACTTGGTACCATTTCGTTTGCATATATAAGAAAACATACCATATGGTTGAAAGATGATAAAACTAACAATGGAGGACTGGCTTCATGAGCCTGTAAGCACATATTTTTTGAGGAAAGGGATGAAATCTATGCAAGGAGAAAGGCAATTCATTTTTCCACCTGGCAACTTCTTTTCAATATTCATAGAACACACAGAATTCACTTAGAAATTCAAGACAAGTTACTTCAGCAGACAATAAAGCTCATAGCATTTACCCATGCAACAGAGAGCAACTTTCTGAAAATTAGCCAAATTCAGCTTCTCTAGACTCAATTTCTTCAACAGTTTCTTTTGATTCTAGGTGAAGCCTTAAAGAGACTCCTGTAACTGCCTTTACTTCTTTACTTTGAAAGACTTTAATTCTTTCATTCACATCATTCAAAACTAACTTGGAAGTACTGATGAAGAGAGATTTCTGAGCCATGGGTAATGAAAGGGAAAGATGCAAAGGTCTGTATCTTTCTGTAGCCTCATCTTGTCTTGCCTCTGCAACAACCCGCAGCAGTGGAAACTGTTTTTCTCCTAACCACCCCTAACGCAACTGTCTGCAATAAAAAGCGTGCCTCATTCTAGTCTCTGATTAACTGCCTGCTATCAATCTTTCTAGAGCTCTGTCCACTTCTGGCAATGTTCAGTTTCCAGCAGGTATTCTTGAGTCTCTGCAACATGATAAGCTATTTGTTTTGCCTCTGTTTGTCACAGGAAGCTTGCATGTTATCACAGAATATTTCAGGTTGGAAGGGACCCATAAGCATCAGCAAGTCCAACTCCCTGCTTCTTGCAGGACTACCTAAAACTAAACCATATGACTAAAAGCATCACCCAGACACTTCTTGAACTCTGACAGGCTTAGTGTTGTGACCACATCCCTGGGCAACCTGTTCCAGTGACGAATCACCCTCTCGGTGAAGTATGATTTCAGTGCAGCCCAACCCCCCATTGGGCATAAGAAACTGTCCCCATATTCCTTTTCTCTCTGACCAACAGCAAGTGTGACCACAGCCAGCAATCCCACCAGAAGCTTGCAAGAAAGCAGAAAAAGATCGATGTGAGGGTGCCGAGTGGTAAGTGCCTACCTTTATTACATAGGGGGCAAAAAAGCACCATAAATCAGAACAGACCAAAGAGTGAAAGATTCAATGGGAATAGATCAGACCTTACCCTTTTCCACTCAGACTTTGTTAAAATTTGCAAGAACATTTTTCAGATAGAAGGTGGAAAAGAACCTTAACTTTTAGCTACAGATAAGCATGTGAAACTACTGGTGAAAATACATACAAATATTTATTAACATAAGCCAGTGAATACCTGTCAGACAGCAACAGATTTTTTCTCACTGCTGACCCAAAAAGAAAGGGGGGTGGGGTGGGAAGTAACTCGAAATAGGCAGCCCTGGAATTATGCACTACACTTGAATTTGGCTCCTTTAACAATTTTGCAAATCTAGCTACACATACACATGGAGTTATTTTCTCCACACCACTTTAAAAATGATGGATAGTAACACACTCTTTAATATAGCTCTCAATTCTCTTGCACATAAATCTTATCCGACACTTAAAAAAAAAAAAGGATTTTTTTTTTTAAAAAAAGGACTTTCTGCCTTTAGATACTGCCTGAAAAAGTAATTTGGCAAGGGGGATGAGGGGGAAACTTCCAACATACCTTTACAGTTTAAAAAATATTTTACTATACAAATAAGCATTTCTATACTGCAGTTCAGTCTTTTATGTTTCTTTCATCCACACCTTCAAACAAAGAATATACTGAATTAATAGGCTGACAGAAAAAGAAGTTTGATGAAACATTAAGCACACTTGATGGGTGTGACTGATAGCAAATTTAATTGCAGTTTCTCCTCCAATGCATTCATATGATTGCAATGGCTGAATTAATACAGAAAGACCTGCTTTGCTTACCAACTACCACTGTTCACTCCAAGGTAAAAGAACTGATGATTAGCACTAGCTTCCTGATGATAAGAAGCAAAAATTACTGTATTTTTCTGTTTACGTTGAAAAACTATGTAGAGAAGACTTCTGAAATTATAGGTCCTGGGCATACTAAACAAAATACACTTAATATGGGTCACATTTACCCACAGAAAAACAACAACAAAAATCAAAGCCTTGCCAAGCAGTCACTTGACATAAAACAAGAGAAGAAGAAAATTCTCTCCTCCTCTGAGCATCTGCTGCTCAGAGAACCAGGCAGGAATCCCACCACAGAAGCACACTAGCACACTAGTCAAAACTTGACAAGGCTCTGCAAAACAAGAAAGGCTCGCTCCTGTTCCCATACTTGAAAGACACTCAGCAATTGGAATTTTTATAGAGCTGATTAATAAAACCAAAAAGCCATTTAAGCAGTAGACATATAAAAGGAATACTTTTCCTCTCGTTTTCAACCAGTCTTCTGTGTGTTAGATTAGCATAACGCTGCAGAGGACCAAACACCACCCAGCCAGGCGTGGAGCATTTGCCGAAGGCTGACAAACAAAGTAACATTAATATCAACTACAGACTCCTTCATGAGGCCAGTTTTTGCACAGCGACTTGTTAACACACATCGTAAGCAGCAACCAAGAGTGTCTATACGAATAATCAGCATCATGAGAAGTGACTTGGCAGAAACTCCTTCGCAATGAAGGTTCAACAAGGTACTTCAGTCCTCCCGTGCTTCATATAGGCATCAAGTTTTTGTTGACAGCAGATGAGCATAGTCAAAGAGAAATTATTAAATTGTACTTATACAAAGTCTAATATACTAGGATAGAATAAAAAAATGTTTCATCTTGTTTCATCAGAAATATTTTAGCTGCTTTGAGATCTTGAGATATGAGATCTATGAGATCTATGAGATAATGCACAAAAAGAATCAACATCCCTTAAACATTCTGAGTGTTGTGACTAATTAACAGAATATTCAGGTGTAGGGGTGTGGACCCTCTATGCCATTAAAGTAAAAGACAGCAACCAGAGGAGAGGTTGTTGTACACGTCAGGTCTGAAGAGCACTCCAAATTCTAAAGAGGGACTATCATCTATTAGAATCGGCATTCCTTCTATTCTAGCCTTACATCTACTGCAGAACCTACATGCTGAAGAAACAACAGTGTCGCTTAACCTACATGCTGAAGAAACAACAGTGTCACTTCACAAAGCGTGACTCCTAGTGTGGCTAAGAAGTTCTAGGTTTGCATACTGCCACCTGTTCCTATCAATGGAACAGCAAATTTCAGCGTGCAGAAAACAGGATCTCTCTACCAGCTATGCTCTTGGAGCAGGCACATTTTGGAATCCACGGAAATATTGCTCTCTGATGCATTACAAGGGCAAATGATCTCACTGTTTTCCATCTGCTGTCTCACACTATGAGAGTCAAACACACGCACCCACAAACCAGAGCAAAGTGCACAGGTCTAAGCTTGGCCCATGCAAAAACATTTTTAATCTTCAAACCCTCTGAAGAAAGTCAGAAATCATTAATCTTCAGAGCACCCCGGTGATATAAATACAAAATGATTGCTTAACCTGTAGTGTATCTTATCTGAAGACTTCATCTCACAGGACTCTGCAGCTTTTGCATTTTAGTGCAAGACTAGCAAAACTTCCTGAATTAATGAATTAACAAGAAATAGTCTCACTGTAGTCACACTAGTCATTTTTTCCTTATGATGTCATAAACAGTCACAAGGCAATCCCTGAAGTTTGTTTGTACAGCTGCATACATTAAGCTAGAACTGGAAGTGGAAGCGAAAGGGATCAGAATTGGTCCATTTGGGGCATGTCACAACATACTCCTGTCTGGAACCTCTGGTCCTTCTGATGTTCTGCTTGCCCCAAAACGCCATGTTCATGAACTTATTGATTAGTAGAAGTCAAGCTGTCTGACCAGTGTCTCGGTGAGTGGGTAGCATGCTGTTGTGATGTCAAGTGATCACTGGAGCAGTCAGAGTCTCGGTCTGAATGAATCACCTCGGGACACCTACAGATAACTATAACTGAGTTAAGGACTATGACCTTCAGGAAGGATGCACACCAGTTCTCCGATGAGAGTTTCTGCCTGGCAAAAAGAGTAGTTGTCAAGCTGAGCTCTATACTAGGACTACGCCACCATTACATTACAAGGCCCATTTAGGAGCCTCAGAGGGTTCTGTGGCCATGGGACCCTCTCTAAGGCTCAACAGCTGCTTGGAAGTCACAGGATCCCCTTGACTACATGAGGCAAAAGTATCTTTGCCGACAGGTTTGCCAACTTCAGAAGGAGAGCTTTAAACTAGAAATTATTGGGGAAGGAACGAGGAGGCTTGGGAAAGGGTAGGCAAGCCAAGAACCTGGGATGATAGGAAGAGAGTGGACATAGCAATTCGCAAAGCAACTGAGCTGAAGCGTAATTCCTTTGAACACGGGCATGTGAAGAAGGAAGCGCCTGCAGAACAGCCTTGGGGGGAAAGCTCCCAAGCATGTGCCTCGGAACTGGCACACTTGGACGCCCCTCAGAGGCCTAACACATGGAGCACAGGGAACAAACAGGACGAGTTCGATGACTGTTTGCAGTCACAGGGTTATAATCTCATTGGGATCATGCAGAAATGGTGGAATAGCTCACACAACTGGAGTGCTGTGAGGGAGGGATACAGGCTTTTTAGGAAGTACAGCACAAGGGCAAAGGAGGGGCGTTGCCCTTCATGTGAGAGAATAGCTGGAATGATGGAGCCCTGCCTTGGGACAGGTCAGGATTCAGCCAAGACCTTTTGGGCCAAGATTAGCGGGCAGATCAACGTGTGCTGTTGTACTGGGTATTTGCTATAGATCTCCTGATCAGGAAGAAGTAGTAGATAGGGCCTTCTTCACACAAGTGGAAGAAGCTTCATGTTCACAGGCCCTGGTCCTCATGAGGGACTTCAGCCGCCTCAATAGCTGCAGGTATCTGAACACCACCCCCTCCCCATTTTTTACCGCGAGAGTGGTCAAACACTGGAACGGGCTGCCCAGAGAGGCTGTGGAGTCTCCATCCTTGCAGATACTAAAAATCTGGACATGGTCCTGGGCAACCTGCTCTAAGTGGTCTGCTTGAGCAGGGAGATCGAACTAGTTGATCTCAAGAGCTGGCTTCCCACCTCAACTGTTCTGTGATTTTGTGATATTTAGCTCCATTTAATTTGATTCATCATACATTTAAAATACAAATACAAGCCCTCACCAGTGAACACATGCACTGCAGCTTTATAATTGACAAACAGCCCCATTGCAAACCCAGTATCGCCAACTGAGTGGTCTCACTGACATCAATTTCAGCAAATCATATTTAGGACTGTGGCCCAGCACAGTCTTTTCCTAACCATGCATTTTACTTCACCTTTGCTTATTCAAAGGATCTCATTTGTATTAAAAGAACTTCTATTTCATATAGAAGGTCAAAGGATTCACTGATCTGTTATTTCAGTGACAAAGCTTCTCCCAAACCGAATACTGAAAATTTAAGCAATGTAGACAAAAACAATAGTCAATATAAATCAAGGTAGAAATCACATCTATGTTTTTTTCTTTAAGCCTCCCAGCATGGTGACACTGTCCAACAGACATCCAGTAACTTTTTGCCAATGTCATAAAAATGTTCTATTATCACAGCAAATACATACAAATGCGTACCACTGCAGAATGGTAGAATTTCTGTTTATACAGGATGTATAACAGAGGTTCTGTAGTCAGAGCAACATTTTAACATGCCTTTCAAAACTGGGAGTGTCTGTTGTTTACCACCTCTGGTGAATTTTAACATCAAAATCAACTCTTTATTATTCCTATCCTCCTGAAACAATTCACCCCTCCATTACTTATGCAGAAATTACCCTACCCCTGACACCACAAGACATTATAAAGCTACCTTCAACTGCAACATTGAATTGTGAATGGTAAGAGTGACCAGGAAAGCGCTGACAGCTCACAGGCTGTGATAACACTAACAGTAAAACACCTACTGGAGGAAAAGAGGTTTCAGTAGCACAGTTTCTCATTTCCTGCTTTTGTTGGTTGGCAAAAGGTGATACACATGGAGCAATCTTTGGATAGAATCACAGAGCCATTTAGGTTGAAAAGGACCTTTAAGATACTTGAGTCCAAACCAATTATGTCAGAGATGTGTACCACTGCACACACAGCTTTGAGAGGGAGAACACTGCAGAGCACTGCATGTTAAGATAAGGAACACCAATTTTTACAAAAACACGTTCTGAGTTAACTAACTATTTGCTGATAGAAATTGCTTGGTTACACACAAAACATGACAAAAGTGTGTTGCAAAACAGGGAGAGAAGGCACAACGTGGAAAATAAGATATTTTAAGAAGTCAAAGTGTAATTGATAATAAAGATGAAAACTGAAGACACGAAAGAGAAGAAAGTAGCAACTCCAACCCACCTACTACAGTTAAGGTTCTAGATTGCAGTTTCAACAATAATTTTTCAGTTGTGGTAAAGAAACATAACAGAGCAAGTTGTTCAGCATATAATATTTTCATCTTATTTCTGACCATGAGAACAGCATGCACTTTTGTGCCATACAAAATTCATTATAGAATCAGGGCCTCTGTTTATATAAAGTGACTGAGGTCACAAACTTCCCCCAGCAGGCAACTAGGCTTCTGGGCAAAAAGGGGATGGAAAAAAGTGCAAAAGAGCACTTCACTCTTTCTCAGATGAAAAACTGCTAAAAAATGCACATACAGTAATAACGCAAAAATACTCACAAATTTATTTTATTATTCTTTGGTGCATTTCTCAAAGCAAAACCATACTCTTCTTCAGAAAGGTTGCCCTAACTACCCAAGATTATCCACCTTGTATGCAACAGACACACTTCTCGGGAAAATGAAAATTCAAAAAGTGCACTAACTGTACAACCTAGAGTATATATTGTCCTTCAGGAAGACCTATAAATGACCACATTTGAGAACAAGATTTTCTTTATTTCACCGTTACCTAGCACAAATACATAGCTTTCTCAGCAAAAAAAAACAACTCCTCGCTAAATTATTAAATGGCTTTCCACATGCTTACCATGGTAAGATTTGCCAAAACTTAACATAATCACAGCTTCTGAATTTAGACTAAATATTGCTAGTGTTTTAGAAACAAGTGTTAGATTTATTTGTTTTGGAAGATGGAAGATGAATCAGACCAACATCCATGGAATGGCAAATCTCCCTTCCTACTTCCCTCTATAATGACCCATATACTGCATTGTGCTTTTTTTCCCCTTTTAATTGTATATTCTTCAACTCCAGTTTTAGTAGTCAGAACGCACAAACCTATACCTGATCAAACCCTTTTATTAGAATTCTATCGAAATAACAGAATTTCAAATAAATTATGCTAAATAATGAGGAAGTTAAATGATTCTATGCTGAGCCACGGACTTCTTGGCAGCTATTTGTTTTAAGTGCCTGAACGAGTAATTATATTGCCTCTGAAAATTTAGTTTAAAACAATCAAAACCCCGAGTCCCTAAAATTTTAAGAAAACAGCAAGAACTACATGCAAACTCCCAGGGAAAGGATGATGAGTAAAACTTCTGATCCATTAAGGGAATGCAATAACCATGTTTTAAACATGGTTAAAAGACTTTCAGGACTGGCAATTACAGTAACAATTCTTGTTCTTTTGGGTTGTCCTCCTCTCCTTGCTCACACATTGTGTTTCGGGTGCCATTTTTCTCTAAAAATTAAGATAATTTTAAGATGTGACAAGCAACACTCCACAACAGGGACACACTATGTAGATCTCCGGGAACAAACAAAAAAGGTGAGCAGGCAAAAAGTTTTCCAGGGGAACCATAAAATGCAATTACCATTGTTCTTACCATTTATAACTCAGAGCCCAAGTGACCTGGGAGAGTATCTAATGGAAAACAGTACTCACAACAATAAATTAACAATTATGGAATGCAGACAATGCATTCCCAGATTGCTTTTAAGTATGAGAAGTCCTGTCACGAACCCATTTTAGGACTCAATACATGAAGGACAAACAACAAGGAGAACAATCTCAAGTCTCTGTACGCTGACCAATTTCAGTCTCAGGTGAACATAAAAGCAATAGCCATATATTCTAATTAATGATAGTTCAGATATTTCAGAATGAAACATGTTTAGACAAAAGCACAGGAAGCCACAGATTAAAGACAGAGCTTTTCAACAGACAGAAATGCTTGCTTTTTACCAGCTTTCTTAGTTAATATTTTCACACTTTTGCAAAGTACTTTTGTGACAGATAAATAATATGAACTGAAAAATAAATCCTACCTGTTTCCTCTTTTCAGGCGGAAGGGATGGATCCCCATCCTACAAATAAATGGACATATTTTACTGGCAACTTTTTTCTGAAGCCAGCAACTATATTAACTTTGTGGATCAAATTTTAAAACACATATTTTAACAAAAATGTTATCAAAAATGTTTCTGAAGTACTGCATCTTGATTAATACCAGTAATATTAATTTCAACTCAAAAAACTGTCTAAGGCTGAAGATTTGTTTACACTTCTAGAACAGCAGGTCATTACAAATTTATGTTGCATTATTTTTCATAATGGTACATTAAGTTGCTGTGGAATAATAATACCACAGTCAGTTTTTAAATGAAATTATGACTGAAACTAATTTCCTCAGAGCACGCAGTGTCTTTCTGTGTCTTATATAACAGGCACTACCTCACCAACGTGGAACAGATGAGTAATAATATGATCAGGGCTCTACAACTGCAGGACTACTGTGAACAAGTACCTAAACATTTTTACAGCAGTCATTATGGACTTCTTTCCATTTTTGTGAGGTTCACCCTTGTCCCCCAGTTATACAGAATTCATAAACAACAACCTACAATCAGCTCCCGATACTTCTTTTTCAGAGACTGGTGTCGTTCCCGCAGCTGATTTGCCATAAGCTTGTACTGGTCCCTTTCTTGTTGACAGGTGTCCAGCTCTTTGGAAAGGATTAGCAATGCTTCCTTTTTACTTTCAAGCTTTCTTTTGCACACCAGGTACTGCAGAAGAGAAAAAAAAAACAAACCACAACTTAATTGTAACAAGCCATATCTAGCCCAGCCCAAACTAGGTTCAAGAGGCTCAAGTTTCTGTCTGAAAAGGTGGAGGAAGACTCTCTGCATGAGATCAAAGTCTGCCACAAGTAGTCTTAGCTTACTAATAATAATCACAGGAAAGAGATCTGTTGTATCAGAAGCCTGAAATCCATTTGTAAGGCCACATGCTCACCTGAACACCATGAGTGAGAAGAATTCAGCAATTCAAGTTTCTCCTCTTTTTCCTCATACACAATAGGATGAGAAACCTCACAATTTGACCCACAGCCCTGGGAAAGCTCCTAGAAAGAAGAATCCTTTGCAAACTCCCTTTTCTACTTGCGTCCACAACACCCAGCTCTCAGCAACCAGCATCTCCTGCCCCACTCCCCCTTCCTTCCCCCTCCTCCCCATGCTACCAGCAATGTCCTCTGGGCTCGGCCTCCCACCTGGACAGTGAAACAGGACCATGTTACAGCAGAAGTGATAGCGTGAGCAGCAACCAAAATTTACCTTGAGTCTGAAACAATTACAGTGTGGTACCCACACAAGTAAAAAAACTAATTCAGCTGTGATACCATACACACGTGCTTGTTGAGTCAGAAGAATGCGAAATAATGCAGGAATATTGCAAACACCTGAATGGAGAGGGGAGGCAGAGGTGCGCCTTCCCCTCCAGCCACTGCCTCTCATGCACAAACCAAAGCAGAACTTGCAAATCTTACCTGTTCTGCATTAGTCTGATCTGCTTCATTGCCCTTCCCCACTGAGAGGAAAAAGAGTAACCTGTACGTCATCCTTTCCTGCAGTGGCTGAATGTTACCTATCAGAAGTTTTGGGCAGTTTTTTCACTTAACGTGATGTTCCGTCAGCAGATTCTTCCTACCCATCACTTGACACTGCTCATGCTAAAGCATATATTTCTATTTCTGATACTCTCACATAAGGCGTAGCGCTAACCACTTTCTAAGTGTGCTCTGCAAGAGACCAAATATCACAGCAGTCATGAAAACAATTTATAGTTTCATTATATACACTGACAAGAATACTTTGTCATTATAGGCTCTTGCACAAAGCATGAGCATCAGCACTTCCATACTGTTTGAGTCAGTGCTGTTCTTTGGGACAAAAATCATTACTCATATGTACTACTTGCTTAGAATTGACTTTGTTAACCTCAATTTCAAGTCGATAAGAAAGGGAAAAGCGACTTTGGTATATTAGTACAACCAACATTTTCCAAAAATGGTAAACACTTGGTTGCAAAAAAGTGGGAAGGGAATGAGAAAAGCAATTCCGAGAAGGATTTGAACTCTCAAAAAGGACACTTCCACCTTGGATTAAGTTTATTTCTGGCAATATTGAAGTTGAAATCCTGCCATAAATTTTCTGGATTATGATGCCTTGGCATCAACAAAAGCAACTGTACCTATGTACTTATGTCCTTACTGATACCTTACACAAATGTCAAGTCCCCTGATAAAGCACTGAAAAGTATCAGAAGCTAAACTTTAAACTTGTCAGCATGTGATTACAGTGACATGGTAAACTGCTTCAAACTTGATAAAATAATTCCTTTCCTCAGAGTGAAATATTTGCCTCTGACAATCTCTCTTCTTTTTTTCCAGTTTTATCTCATGTCTTAGTCAATTCTAAAATATGCCTTCACTAAATTGCTTTTAAATACTAACAATCTAATACAGTAATTGCAAATAAAAATGAGTAAAAGCAAACCTCATCATCACACCAAAAAAACCCAGCAGCCCAAACCCCTGAACCAAGTAGCCTGTCCTGTTCCTTTAACCACCAGAAAGAATGAAGCTGACCCATCCAGCCAACACCTACGTGGAGCAGAAGAACAGCCTATACAATGTACACAATGTGAGAGAAGCAAAGCTAAACATCTCGCCTTAGTCACCCACACCACCAGCAGGTGCCTCTGAGCCTGGCCCGAGTGGTGGTATATGAAGCAGTGAACGACAGAGTCAGAAGCTTGTGGATAAAACTATAAAAAAAATACTACTTATAAGGCAGAAATGCAGACCTAGTGCTAAACAAATCTTGGTTTTGCCGTGTGTCACAGCCCTCCACAAAGGACACACTCAAAGCATAAAGGAAGACTTCATCTTTCACAGCAGCACTGGCAGGGGCAAGGGAATTCTCTATTATCTGTTAGGTTGAGAATAATGAACCATAAACAGATTGTGGGGAGAGTTGCGTTCAGGGTCTAAATGAATAGTGACGTCCTCCTTGTTTAAACTATATTTTAATATGATTAATTGTATGCTGATGATGTGTCATACAGAAGAAAGGGGTTGGCATCTCTCATCAATGTACTGTTTGGATTTTGCTATAAAAATGACCACCTAGAAGACTTTTTTTTAAAGGTATTTTTAACTTTTGTATATAGTGACTTTCCCAAATAAATGCAATAAAAATAGTAAAAATGTATAGTCACTTGTTTCCATGGCCTTATGGTACAAGACACAATAAAGCCACAGCATTTCTGTGGAATTTGATTATTCAACAGAGGTATCTTTCAAATTCTAATTACCAGTTTTGAAGAAAAAACAGATTTTACAAAGACAGACCTCAGAGAGTTTATTCAATATATATGTTTCTGAATATTAAAAAAATAATAATTATTAGTAATTGTCATAAACTGACCTAACAACTATACAACAGAAATTAATTCTACTCAGGGAAACAACTGAGTCACACCAACAATTTCCCATATGTGGACAAGCAAGTGCAGCAAAATTGGTATGCTGTCAAAAGGAACACAGGAGTTCAACAGCCTTTTTGGAGCAACACAGACAATAAGAAAAAAATTCTCATCTATTCTGAGAAAAAGTATTCAATAGATGCTTCTGGCATTCATATAGAGATTTCTTCCTCTGCAATTGAAGGAAAGCCTATGTCTCATGTACTCTCTATCAGTGAGACAAACAAATGAATTGTTATGCGCTAGTCACTAGAAAATATTCTTACTGTCTTTTGTTTCTTTTTAATTGATGTTCCAAAATAATCTTTGAGTTTAAAAAACAAAGTTAACCAAGAACCAGCTGCTATACTTTCAATCTAAAAGCTACAACATACAACTTCTCCTATCTGTCTAGTGACTTTTATCTACCCATTTGCTGTTATCTGCAATAAAGCAAATTATAATTGCTACAAGGAAGATCATAATAATTAAAGGAATATATATGACTTCTTACATTACTGCCTGAACTGCTTTACAGCCAGATGACTACTTTAGTGAAATTGAGTAAAAAGAGACTGACATTACAGGAGAATGTAACTGCTCCAAGGTGACCCTCCAGATCAAACACTTGCTATTTGTCCATTGCTATTTTTAGCAACAAATCTGGATAGATCTTATTAAAGACACCGTAGACATGGTCTAATAATCTGATGAAGCTGGGACACTGTCAAGGTTTTAGACTTGCTTTTTCTAAACCAACAAACACACCAAATTCTTATCACAAAATAATTTATTTTAGATTTGTACAAATTACTGGCCTATACTTGGGTATTTAAGGGCAATTAGTGCAAAGAAGGAAAATATCTAATTTTCTGAGGGTAGAAGTCTACCTCCAAACTGTGCTTTGGAATCACTGTGGAACACATTCTATGTTCTCTCAACAATCCAGCACCTAGTGTCCTCCCAAACGCTGATGGGCCTAGAAACCTATTGCCCACCATGCTCTCAGAGAAACCATGAACTCTACTTTCCATCTTCTGGACAGGGGATCCAACTGCTATTTAACTGCCTGCAGTTTTATCAGATTTCTCCTCACTGTCCTTTTGGAGGCGATTTTGTTGTAGAAATTACAAACTGAAGCGCCCCAAAATGCATTGCAAAGTCACTATGCAGGGTGTTTGTTGACTGTGTTTCAGTAATGTTGCTCCCCTTGACTTCAGATTAAACGGCTCAACTTGTCTGAAAGAGTCAAGCACTCAAATCCAGAGAAATATACAATTACTGGCCATTTGCCTGCCACCTCATCGCATGTCCTGATCTCTGATAAATCTTGAGACAACGCAGTGTCCTTTGTTTTATTCCACAACATCAGCTCTGCTTTGCCTGCTGCCCAGAGCTTGCTTCACTACGTCCTGACTGCTGAAACACAAAGGATGCTCATATCATTCACTGATGAGGTAAGTGACATAAGCAACGCCCCAGACCACCATGTCTTATCTTGATGACAACACTACACCACATCATCTTCACTGGTCATTTAGGAATTACCATAATTTGATTTGATTCGTCAACACTATTTTGTGATGTGGTGCCCTTAAAAGTTTTGTATGTGGTGCATCTGATTACATTATTAATTTTTCTGTGTTTGTTCCTCAACATCCCTGTGGGTATCTTAGTCCAACCTGGAACATGCAAACAGGACAAACAAACACTTGTTTTGTTGCCTGAAAGCCCAGCATGCAGGTCTCCATGCCACCTCTCCCACAGAACTCCCCCAAGAACTTTGCAGAGCAGTAAGTCACAGTGCCAGCTCTTTTAGCATTTCCACTTCCTTTTCCAAATGACAAAGCCATGACTATGCCAACTCAATCACCCAGGGACCTCAGAGCATCTACTCCACTTTGTTCTTCCCTACAGCCACTGGCATTTGCCTGTGTTTAAAAAAGCTCTGGAATTAGTGGCTCCAAAGCCTGTCAGGTCCCCTCATATATGTTTGGTGAATTGCATTTCATGCTGTGTTTGAAAAGATAACATGACAGAAGGTTAGAGAGATATGATAAACATGAACATTTCACTAATTTTCCTTCCTCTTCTCTCTTGCCCACATAAAAAACCTGTGCAATCAATGGGAAAGGTATGCTCTGCCAATTACAAGCAGGTTAGGTTTCTCATTCTTATTCGGAATTCATGTGTGGAACATTTAGCTATTTCAACTACAACTACTACTCAATAGCTGCACTTTTGATAAATAATTCCCCAAAACTCTTTCCCCAAGTTTTAAGTTGGCAATTACTAGGCAAGGGAGCTCAAAAGCACAAGCATATCTCTTCTCTCTGTGGTGCCAAAGACCATACACAGTTAATAATCAAGAAATAGCCTCTTGAGAATGACAAATTAAATGGAGACTAAATTTCTTCAAACTAATTTTAGGAAGCACAGTCACATATGAGTAGCTGTAAATAGCATACAGTAAATGCTCTAATGCGTGGGAGGTGACAAGGAAAAAAAGAGAAGCATTTTGACATTGGACTTAATTCTAGAAGCTGGCAAATCTGAGGGAGAAGCTAGCAGAAAGAATGGAGGACAACCACTCTAGTCTTATGGGTTTCCTAGGAAACCTTTCTCACTTCCAGTGGAAAACACCGCCAAAAGTACACGTTCTCTAAGCAGTATTAAATTCGGACTAGTGCCAACTCTCAATGAAGTGAATGGAAGCACACTCCCAGACTTCAGCAGAAAAGAGACCAAACTTGTAGAAGTGAGGTCTCTAAAGCAAGGACAGATGTGGTCTTGCTGATTATGTAAAAGTGTTTTTTCACTACCACACATGATCTCCCAGTACTGTTCAACTCATGTCACCACCCCAAAATCATGATACCACCTACTCCTTTCTCTGTCACTGATTCTGTCATCATCCTTAGAGAACACAATTCCAAGACAGATTACATGGGATTCAGGCAAAAACTGAAATCACACCCTTATCCACAGCAGAACATACAGAGTTGGAAGCTCTACAACCTTTCAAAAAGTAGCCCCCAACTACCCTGGAAGCTCTACAACCTTTCTAACAAAGTTCTTAAATCATGTTTTTCATTCATATTCGTGGGATTTAGCTATGTTTTATCCCCCTTACAGACAGGAAAACTGAATCACTAAGGAGCTGACTCACATGAGCTTGTGTAAATCAACAGCTTAGCATATCTGTAAACATGGCTGTCAAGCTGAGATGTAAGTATGGACATTCAAAAACACTTAAAAGCAGACAAACAAAACTCTACCACCAAGATTCTGGTGACCAAAATTACTTTCAAGAATTCTATTCTCTTCAGTGAAGAGTACAGTATGGTCACCTTTCTGTATGTATGTATAAGGACCTACCACCTTTCTTAACACCTGAAATGCCAGACTTTTAAAAATCATAGAATGGTTTGGGGTGGATGGGGCCTTAAATTTCATCTAGTTCCAGCTCGCCCTGCCATGGGCAGAGACACCATCCACTACTAGACCATGCTGCATTTCAATTACTCCTAGCTTTCAAACTTGGGAGGACCAACCTTGTGAAAATTAAAAATTAAAAAGAATGTGACCTTTTTTTTTCAGACAGATCTGAACCCACCAGCTTCTGGTCTTTTATAGCAAGATTTTTAACCTCATTCTACATTTTAACTGTGCAGCATCAGCAACGCAACAGTGTTTGTTTAGAGCTACCATATCTTTTCTTGCCTTTGTCATCTTACATTTTTGAAAGCACTTCAAAACATTTACAAAATGCACAGGGAACAAAACTTACATTACCTAGCAGACACTAAAGCTAAGATGCTTGGAGAAGCTCTGTACCACCAAGGAATACAGTCAACTGGAAAAACTGATTACAGGTTGCTTTAGAAGTTACAGCCACTTTCTCACAGACCCATTAGAAAGTTGGAGTTAATGGGTAAAATGCACAAAGTTAATCACAACAGCCAGAGGAAAGCAAAAGAGAGAAGAATATACCCTGACAGCACGTGCTACAGACCTCATGCAGAAAAACCAGCTGTAAGCCTGCTGTGGGAACAGAGAAAAAAGAAGGAAAAGAGGAAATCACCAGGCCTCTAACTGTTCCTAAAAAAGAAAATGAGATGTCTGCTTAAATATTTGCAAGAATGTAGCTTCGCACAGCGATTAACCTTCGCTACAATCCAGAAGCCCCTACCAGAGGTAAGTCTTCAATTTCAGGATTGAGTTTTTAGGTTAAATCGTATCAAAACTAAAAAGGTTCCAAAGTAAATCTAAATGACTCTTAAAAGCCAAGAATATGGACTTTTCCTTTGAACACACCTCATGAATTGTCTCTATCTCTTACGCTTCCCTGCCATGTGACACCATGTCAGATGCAACACTGCATCATCAGGACACTACTAAAAAGTACACTTTTCACTTCCTTCTGGATTATTTAGTGTGTTGCATAGGTAGACACCAATACCGAATGTACTGTGCTAGCACAGACCTGGGCCCACACAAACTCCCACTGAAATCACTAGGACAAATGACAGATTCAGGACCCTGAACTCATGTATCTTTTTGACAGGTCAGGGCCTCAGGCCACGCTCATGTAACAGGCAAAGCCCTTAAGTCGGAGGAATTCACCTGCATGCACTGTTCTCTCGGGCAGCAGACACAGTCAGGTTGATCTAGGGCCAGGCCATTTGCACGGACGTTTTATTTGCTAACTATAAACATAAAAACACTGTTTTTACAGTCACGCAAAATTAATGCAATGCAAAAATCAGCATGCCAACCTACTTCAACCTTCACGGGTTTGCCTATGAAACAGGGTGGCCTTTGACGAGATTCCCTTAAATTATAGTGACCTCAGGTTGTTTTGAATTTAGTAACTCATGCTACATGAAAATGCATCCCTGTAAACTTTGTGAATGTTTTAATGTGGACTTAGTAGATAACAAAATTTTCTATTCTGGTATTCTGAAAACACTCCACCTGTTGAGGCTCACGGCCGCTGTGCTGATACAGATTTTTCTCCTGTTTTACAACTGGCACCACGAGTCTCAAACCCCTTCCACGTGCGAGTCAGGTAAGAAAACCAAGTGCACGCCGCCCGAGTGGCCCCGCCGCCCCCCGAGCGGGCCGCGGCCCCGGGATCGCCGCAGGTGCATCCCCGGCGGTTTGGCGCCCACAGCGGGCTCGGCGCCTCAAAACCCGCCTCCTGGCAGCCCCGCGGCGGCCAGCACGGCCGAGCGGCTCGCAGGCGCCTGTCCCCCAGTACGGAGCAGCCGCGCAGGGGTTGTGCCGGGCCGCAGACGTGGCCGTGCCGCTAGCCTCGCCGGGCTACAGTGCGGTGCCCTCCCCGCCCCCGCCGGCTCCGCCTCCAGCCGCCCGGCCGTGGGAGCGGGGCCCCTCTCGACCCCGCGCCGAGGTCCCCCCCCGACGGCTGCGCCCCCCGCCCCGGCAGAGCCTCCCCGAGGCGCGGGGCTGCGGGCGGGGGCCGCCGCCTCAGCAGCTGTGCCAGGCGGGCCGGTGCGCGGCGTCCAGGCCGCGCCGCGGAAGCATGGCGCCCCGGCCCGCGGCTGCCCGCGCCCCGCCGCCTCACCTCGCTCACCAGCCCCTGCCAGTCGCTCTCGCTGCGGTGGGAGCTCATGGCTCCGGCGGGCCGCGGCGGCATGCGGCGGCGAGCGGCTCCACCAGCCCCGGCCTTCCGCCGAGGAGCCTGCGGGGAGAGGCGGGGCCTACGGCCGCCTCTTGCCGGCCGGCCGGGGCCGCCCAGCGGCCTGCGGGGCACGGGCCTGCCGGAGCCGGGCCTGCAGCGGCGCCTCACCGCCCGCGGCCCAGCGCGGCCCGTCCGCGGCGCGCTGCCGGCACCAGGCCGCTTCCGCACGGCGAGTTACCCCACAGCGCCGGGCAGGGCCGTCGTGCCCGGGCAGGCGGGCCGGGCCGCAAGGGAGAGCGCGGGTCACACCGGCGGCAGCGTGGCGGGCCCCAGGCTGCCCGCAGCACCCGCCAAGGGTGCGCAGCGCTGTCTGAGGCGCGTTGCCCAGAGAAGCGACCTCCTCCCCTTAGGTCTTCTCGTAGAGAACAGCAGGGCTTTGCTGTGATCCCAGGCACTGAACAGCCAGACATACCTGCAGGCCAGGTGATGAGGGGACGGGGATCAGGGGTTCTGTACTGCAGTAGAGACCTTAATATTACATATAGGTAACAAAACCCTTGCAAATTATGTATAAGCATTGTATGTGTAAAGCAAGACGCAGCAGGAGAACAAAGAGGTAGAAAACCATTTTCTCAAAACACTGTGCTGGGACACTGTCCACCTTGGGCACAGATCTCTGTTACTCGGTTCATGGAGGTGTAAATAATGCAACAATCCAGGGGTCGATCCGGTTTATTTTCCTCCCCGTTAGTGCAGACGCTCCTCTGTCAGCTCTGAAACACAAGCACGCTACCCAGACCATACTCCTGTCAGATACCTCTGCTCCTGCCAGGCCCTCTTCAGCCCCACCGCCAGAGCTGCTGCGTGGTACATCCCCATGGACCAGGTGTACCTTGAGGCACATCAGGTGTGATCTTTGTTACACTCCTAACACATGAGTGCTCACAGGGCCTGTGTTTTGAGGCAGAGTCCAAATGTAACTGCATGGAGTATTCGAGCAGTTTAACCCACAATTACACTTTGTTTTAAATAACACAACAGACAGCACAAGACGACACGGTAAAATAAGTGTGCCTCGTTCCTTACCACAATTTCCCCATTGTTAGGATTTGTTTGTGGTTTGGCATCTAAGCACGGTGTGCTTCTGTTCTCTAAAATGGCTGAGAGATCCTCATTTGACAGCTTCACATCCCTTCAAGCAGGTGATGCCCAAGTATCACCACTGACAACATTTCAGTTCCAGGTGCTTAATTAACAGCTTATACAGGAAGAAATACAGGCCACATCTAAACCCAGCAGGAGCTCTCTTTGTATGTAAGATTATCAAGTTTAATAAGTGCCTGTGGTTATCTCCATATAAAAAAGAAAAAAAAATCCAGGAGAGCAGCTAGCTTTAGTATGGAACTTTAGTCTGATAAATACAGAGTTCATACATTCTACCTGCAAATTATAAATCAAACTTAGGCATTTTCTCCAAATTATAGCCTATTTCTCTGATTCATAAATTAGCTTATCCTCGTGTCTAGGCATTCTGTAACTTTAGTGCTCTAGAGGGTACATTTGTCTTTCGTCTTTGTTCATATATTTCTGTGGTTTCTGTCATCACATGTGTGATATATCGCAATCACAATGTCCTCACAGGCTTCTCAGCAACCCATTGCTGAAAACAGCATCTTGTTTGCACAGGCAAATAGCAAATAATGAAAATTAAATGAACAAGAACTACAATTTAAACCCAGTGGTTAAAAGAATCATTAATGATACTAGAATCCCCATCATTTTCGTAGGACTGCTAATAGCTGAAGCTATATAACTGCTAGTGTAGATGAACCAAATAGAATCTTTTTCCCAGTTCTGCTTCTCACGTGGAGAATTTTTCTCCTGTTTTCTTGGTCTTGCAGTGCTCCAGACTCGGAATGCTCTTGTAGAAAGAGCTCTGCTTGTAAGAAAGATAACCCTCTGATAGTCCTATTTTTGAGGGATGTCACTCATTTTAATCCCAAAGCTGCTCACACTCCCCACAAACATAGGGTTTTAATTTTTATTGATGATAATTATTCAAATGAGAAGTAAATATTCATGAAAGAGAGGTTATTAAAACAAAAGGAACTCTCAGTGTTTCCAGCTCTTACGATTTTATCAAAAGTCTGATGTGAGCTGTTGTTTTTCAGAAAGCCCAAGCTCTTGGATGAAAATAACCACTTTCTTTTGAAGTAAAAGAAAGATTCAATATATAAAAAATAAGCTGAAATTGCCTTGAGTATGCTTGATAGGATCAGAAAGGAATTAAAAGAACGCAAATATGTATTTTGAAGTAATCACTTTTAGTGCCTGATATCAAGCCTTTTGGTAGTTTCTTCAGCTTTCCTGATCCTTTTTGTGTTACTTACCAGTGGTTACTGCAACACTCTGACGCAATGGTCCTGGCTGGGACTAGGTTACTCTGCCAGCCTCTAGGCAAACATGTATTGAGATATGGTTCCTGTCTTAACTTAGACAAACAAGTCAAGGAGATGATGGTAGAAAAGAAGTACTATCACCCTAGTTTATAAAAAGGAAACTGAAGAGGGAAGTAATTGCCTTGCTCAAGAAAACCAAAGTTTCAAACATAACCAGGAAGCGAAATTGCAGGTTTCAGGAGTACCAGTCTGCTGTTTTAATTGCAAAACTAACAAGCTGTCTTGATTCTTCTACCTGCTGCAGTAACTGCTTTTGCACCGTCACCTTGCCAACATCAGAAGAACACAGTATTGTCATTGAACATCTGAGTAAAAACATCATCTCTCAACCTTCCTCCTTCAGCTACCATCCCACTGTCTTTGTCTCTAGATCTGTTATCTTCTTTGCTTTCTTCCTCTATACATTCACTAGATAAACTTATCTGCTTCTAGTGTTTCATCTCCTTTCTCTGCAATTCTGCTTTGTGATCAATCTTTCCCTCAGTATCTTGAGTTCATCTATCTTTTCGCCAGATTACTCTCTACTTCTCTAAGCATTTTCTACATTTCATTAAGAAGGCTCCAGACTTTCTAAAAAACTTTTTTTTTGCCTGGACAAATTGCACATTCAGAATCAGATCCAAGCTACTATGGCTCTTTGATGCAACAAGGTAAACATATGTAGGAGATTTAACCAACAGTTTTCACTTGTAGGAGATTTAACCAAGAGTTCTAAAACACAGCTTTCAGAAATCAGTGTCTTTGCCAGACATTAAGAAAGAAAACAACCAGGTTTTTTATTCATAGGTAAGCCAACGAACTGATGGCTTCAAATTTTGCTGCTTATTTTTGTCAACATTTGTCTACTGCACCAACATCATCATTACATCCATGTCCAACTCTAAAGAAATATATGATTAAAAAACCAGTGTAAATCCTTAAGATCTGGACAAGCTACATAATTGAAATGTAATGAAAACATGTAGTGCTTGTCCCCAGAAGGGATGATTCAATCTGACTCTCCACAGATGTTTCAGGGTTCCATTTAATCAGGACTTAAATACATCTGAATGAAGATATAAGCTATCATAGATAAAACATCCATTTTAGTACTTTTGGTAATTTATATCGGCATTATTCTATCGCATGTTCTTGCTAACGTGATGATAGATAGATACATGCTCAAACCCTCATGCACACATTTTGGAGGAAGCACCCTGTGTTGGGAGGGGTACTATTGCTTTTAGCATTTATCTGTTCCCCTGTTTGTTTTCTTTCCTTTGCTTTTGCCTTTCCTTTTTAGAGGCTGCTTTTTGTCCATTTATATTCCAGCTGCACCTTCACAATTTTCTCAGGTTCATTGATGGTTTCACTGTCCTGTATCAGCTCTTCTACTTCACATGCATGATCTGTCAGCAGGACAATATGATCTGCAGATCAGAAGCAGTTTAGCAGTTATTCATTTATGTTGAATCCTTTTGTGCCCAGTCAAGTCCGTGAAGGACACATCTTAGGGAAACAACAAAGATCTTTAAAGTGATGGTGTTTCTTTTTTCCCCTTCAGCAGTTTTGGACCTTCAATGTATTGCATTCCTTTGTGTACTACATGCTGCATGTAACATTAAAATTGGAGACAGTCTTTATTTTCTTTTTTTCTTTCAGCTATTGTATGACTGTTAGCTGGTGTGATTGGGTACTGGAGTTCAGAGTGTAGTAACACTCTCCTCTAGAGAGGGAATGGAAGAAAGAGAAATAGGGGGAAAAGACAGGAGCAGACTGCAATCTGCACAAGCCAGCTCTGGGAAGGAGCTAGGTGGTGAGGCCTGGCTGAAGGAGGGAAGGGAAAAACGATGCAAAGCAGCAGCCAGCAGGGAGGAGTGCAGGTAACGAGTGCTCGTGGAAAGAACTGAGGGGAAAGCTGCCAGGTGGTGGGGCAGAGGAGAGACTGCAAATTTGAAAACAAACTGATTTTGAAAATTAATTAACACTGATAAGCAAAAGAACTATCCTAACTGTGAGGTTTTTTGAGTGATCGAAAATCTGAAGTCAAGAGTGTTCTGCTGTATAGATTTTCTAGGAGTACTATATATTATGAATAACCTCAAATGCAAGTGCTTTGAACAATTCTGTTTCAAAGGCTGGTTTCTCAAGGCCCTGTGATATTGCAGCATATAACTCTTAGCCACACTTCTGTCTAGAGAAATCTTCAGCCTCAGGCAATACCGGTTTCATTGGAAAAGAGCTGCTTGGGTGCTTCCTAGCTTGCTACGGCTGAAATGCTCAAAAAAGGGTGGGATGGTGGGCACAGGCATTTGAGCAGGTCACCAGCCCTTAGATATTGCTAGTAAACACCCATTATACCGAACTATTCAGCTCAAACACTCTCTTTTGTGGCCATACTTAGCCCGCCACCAAGCTTGGACTTCAGTGAAGTCACCCAGGAACACCAGGCTATGGACAAGGCTGTGGAAAATGCTGGGGGCCATTCAAATCCAACTCAGACAAGAAGGCTCCAAGTTCTTTAAAAGCATCTGTAAAATTAATCTGTTTGATCTAGGTTGTATTGGAAAAGTTTGGCACTGCTGTCTCTGCTAGTGATATTAGATTAACTGTGGGGATTATGAATAAGTTATTTTATGTTCACCAGCAGAATTCATGGCTCTTCTTCCCCTCACCTCAAAAATAAGGGCAACTCAGTAGGAACTGGAAGATAGCAGTAAAGAAAAAAGTTTAAAATCTTAGAGCCTGTTTTAAGGCCTTGTTATTACAACTGAATATAGAGTTAGTGTAAATGAATTCTGTTTTCCCAGAGGCATCAAACTCCTCCTGTCAAGACAGTCTCTCAAGAGAGACTGGAAAGTCTCTCACTGCCCTCCTTCTGCATTGTTATTATTTCCCTTAAAATTTCTTGCTATTGAGGTAACTAAAAATGCAGTATAAGATCAGAGAAAATATTTTGTCAAGTGACTCAGACAGGCACAACTGATGGGTACTAAGGAAACGTGTACTGCATTTTATGTTCCTCTGAGTATGCTGGAATAATGTAAGAAATAGTTCATTTTACTAAGAAATACAGGTGGGGAATTCAGACTACTTTCTGCTACTATGAAATTGAAGAGTGACCTAGTACTGTCATCAAATCTGACATATGACTGGCTTTTCAGACTTCTAAGTTCATTTTTCAACTGGTGGGGTATATCAAATTCCTGAGAGCTGTCGGACCATTGCAGACATTTATTGCTGTGACCACACCAGATTCTTCAGCATGAAGACCATTGCTTTACATACACAGTCAATACTTGGCAGGCTGTAAGCAAGGAACAAGGTGGAGAACATAAAGGACAGCCAGCTTGATCCTGTGCTTTCTAGTCAATTTAGAGGGAATAAAGAAAGAAAACCCACTGACAAAGAGCACAAAAATTAAATTGAAACAGAACTTGTTAGGAATATCACAGCAAAACAATTTTCCATTTGAAAATGTCTGTCCGGAAAAAACAAAATATATCAGCTTTGGTGTGCAATGTTTCTGGGTTCATGAGGAAACTTCACATCAAAGCTTGACAGCATGCCTTAGAATGGCAATGGCACCATACAGAGACACTGAGCTGAAATCTGCCTGTTTTATGCTCAAATTATGCAGACTTTTGGGGCTTCAGCTCCAGTCTTTTCTAAGGGAAGGTGGGTGAGCATTCTTTTATTCTTAGAAGCTTCTCCAGTTAGTGAAAGCAGTTGGATCAAGGAGCTGAAGCTTGGGTTTCTACATCCCAGATAAGTCCATAACTGGAAGGATATAACCTCCTTCTCTTCACATAAATAATCAGTTATAAAAGTGCAACAGGTTTAACTTAAGAAATTAAGTGATCTGTTATTATGCTCCAGGTTTATTAGCAGATGGAAAAAAATTTCAGGAGCCATTGAAGTAGATGCTGTTCTAGGGCAACTGTCTCTTTTCTTTGCCCCTTCCACTTTCATGTATTGGTGACGACAGACTGAGAGAGCTGGGGTTCAGCCTGGATAAGAGAAGACCCTGGGGAGACCTTACAGCAGCTTTCCAGTACCTAAAGAGGGCCTACCAGAAATCTGGAGAGGGACTTTTCACAGGGGCATGTAGCCATAGAACAAGGGGTAATGGCTTGAAACAGGAAGAGAGTAGATTTAGACTAGATATTAGGAAGAAATTCTTTGCTGTGAGGGTGGTGAGGCACTGGCACAGGTTGCCCAGAGAAGCTGCGGATACTCCATCCCTGGAAGTGTTCAAGGCCAGGCTGGATGGGGTTTGAGCAACCTGTTCGAGTGGCAGGTGTCCCTGCCCACGGTGGGGGGGTTGGAACTTGGATGATCTTCAAGTCCCTTCCAAACCAAACCATTCTATGATTCTTTTTCTGTGTGACTTCTAATTGCTCAATGTTGTATAGCCTGATCTTATGCCTAGTAGTACCAGGGTGCTTGGGAGCTTTTTTCAAATATACACCTCCCCTTGAACTACTCTGGACAAGATGTAGTATTATATAATAGTTGTAAGACTATTCCAGAATTTCACTTGGCTTATACATTTAACTGTGTGTGATATTATTATGTGTATGATCAAGATTATGATCTTACTAAATTATTATTCCAGTGAATGTAGGTTTATGCTTTTTATTTATTTTTTGCTGCTTGTTTTACCTTTGAATGTCATATTTTTTTTCTTTTTATTCTTGGTTCCTAACTGTTTATTTTTTAAATAAACTCTTTCCTTTCACCAATAAAGGGTTTTCTTCTTCATGCTTGTTGGTCGCTGAATCAATTTAAAATATAATCTCCTGGTGCTAGTGAGAGGTCATATGCAGTTAGTATGTTTACTTATTCCCTCTGGCAAATGTTGGAGGCACCAAACAGCCAGTACCAAACAGAACCCCATGAAACTAGGTAAGATAAGGGCTGTGGGCTCAGCTTGTATTCAACAGTAGGCAGAAATCACAGGCTGAAGTGGGTACTCTCCCTGGCCCTTGCCTTGTTCTCCAGAGGCACCTTGTAGGGACAAATAAAATTATGAAACATCTTTTGAATTACAATTTTAAGGCAAGCGTACTGAAATGAATGAAAATGGATTTAAATTAATTTGTACATGCCATGTGTATCTATGGTACTTTCTTCAGCCATCTGTTTTACATCTGCCTTCTTTTGCAAATGAGAATCCTGAAACCTGCCAACAGAGCAGAAGAGGTAGTTTTGAGGGTGTGTACTAGCAGTTTGGTGTGTTTAGTTGTATCCAGAGATAAGGAACCAAAGACACTCAGACCTCAGCTGAACAGGTTAGACTCTACATGCTTTTGCCAGAAGGATTTCCTCCAATGAAGGGTTTTGTCCATCATAGACTTAAAAGTTTTATATTAAGATCCTTGTTAAGTAGAAGCATCTTTGATTTACAGAAATACATACATTTAAAGGCTGGGAAAAATACAATTAACTTTTCACCACTGGAGGTGGGGTACAAGAGGATCACACTGTTTAAGCAACTTTAAGGCTAGAAGATGTGGGGAGACCCATGGTGGAACTTCAAATGCTATGAGGAGCCTAATTCCCATTCAAATTTCAAGATATCTGGTCTTTCTGCTTTAAAAGAAGCAATAACGCTATTGTCTAACAGAGTGTACCGAGCAATGTGTCTCCTTGCTGTTCCAGTGTTTGAGTAGGATGGCAGCCAATTTATGTACACGAAAAAATGAGACTGGGTGGAATATAGTTAGTTTTTAGGACTCTCCTATGAGCTTGCTGTGCTCAGTCATAGTTGTGCTCAGTTCTAGACTGTTTCTCAGTCTATTCTTAAAATAAAGAGGAAAAATCCACACAGGAAGAACAAAGAAGTCAAAGCCTGATTAAGGCATTTCCTTGGACATTTTGTGATGGAGAGCGCACTCTGCGATCTCCAGCCCTCTAATTCCGCACTCTTGATGGGTTTCACTAACAGCACAATGTCATTTTTCTCAGCTTTAGTGGTTAGGCAGATTCTGACACACCAGGAAAATGTATCTGTTTCAATCTGCTATTTAACAAGGTGCACAGATGGTGTTAAAAAGCAGGTAGAAGTGGTTAATCACCTGTGAATTTTAGGCATTTTTCTGCTCTCCGTAGAGGACTTTAGAAGTGTATTTAGTACATGGGCTTCTCCATGATGATTTGCATTTTCATGGTTGTTTTCAATCAATCACCCCAGAGAGGTTCGCAAATCTTCCCATTCCAAAGCGGTGAAGGCCTGCCCATGTCCACATTCCTAGTGCAACAAATGATTTGGGACCTGAATCATGTGGCATTCAGTATTTGTGTTCAAGCATATCTGTACCTCATCGCACCCTGAATTGTTTCGTTTTACTAACACCATCTGTTTCTTGTGCCTAAACCAATTTGTATTCCATTTCAAGAGTTGTCCCCTATGCTCAGCTTTCTGACCTTATAAATTGATCTCCTGTACAGTCTGTAACAAATACGTTCCTGAAATCTAGATGAATTATGTCAATGATTTCATCTTTATCAATTCAGCAATGCATTGAAATGATCCTAATACATTTGTCATACATCATCTTCTTTTAACAGAACTATGCAGCTTTCCCTTTACTAAGTCACATCTCTAACTGAATTGTAATCTTCTCCCTTATAAATGTTTCCATTATCTTGCTCACTACTACAGTCATTCTTACAAGTTCGTATTTTGTTGGGTCTTACCAGTGTCTCTTTTTGACAGCTACTGAAGCCGCTCCACAGTGAAGTGCATTTCAGCTAAGTATCATTGACATACTCCTTAAAAGAAGGTGGAAAAAATTAAAACCTAGTAAAATATACTCCTGGTGTTCAATAGTACTTTTAGAAATTCACTGAAATGAATGGAGAATGAAGGAGAATTTCCTTTATTGCTGGCAGTTAGTGGCATTGACGGATCATGGCATAGCCATTCTCAGTATGGCCAAACAATTTCACTGTATAGAATTTTATATAGCTACAGCTAAAATTCAATGAACTGATTCAGAAGGTTCAGGATAAACTATAACAATAAGTTAAGCCCTTAAATCGATTTGGTACTTTAAAAGGATAAGGAGCAGCAAGATGTCATCTTCCTCCACAGATGTAACTTTAACTGGAACTGTAAATCCAAAGCAGAGTATTGGGGGATAAGAGTCTATAATGTGTGATTTAAGACCCATCCTGGAAATCAGTGAGGATTTGAGTACACCAACTCTAAAACATAATCGGAGCGTTATAAGAGTCCATCCAGAAAGTTAGGAGGATATTTTTTTAAAAGAATAAAGATAAATTTCATATCTTAAAGAGGCTATTTTTGAAGAGTGCTGGGCAAGATGAGAAGGGAAAATGACTGAAAGAAGCAGAGTGGCAGAGACATAGATAACCACTCATCCTACTATCCTCTCAAGATATGAGCTAGGGATGATTTCTATCAACAACTTCCAAATATAACATTATTCAGCTTTCATTATGTTGTCAATCTAATTTGAATGTAAGTTATTCAGAGCACATGGCTGTTTTGCCTTTGTGTTTGCCTGTAAAGTGCTGCACACCACAAGCCAGGAAAAAAGAGACTGCTCAGATTAGAGGAGATATCGTCCTCATTGAAAGTCCTGTCTGCAAAGGCTTGTTTTCTAATCACCTTTGCGAAACCTGCCCCTGCTACACCACATAGAGCAATTCTTCAAAGTAAGAATTGCAGCTTATTTTATACTAACCCTGGGACAGCCTCTCCACTTACAAGGAATGGGAGAAACTCCTGCCAACTTACATTAGTTTCTAGGGAAAAAACACTCAAGGCTGGCATTGGTGGTGACCTGAAGTTCACAAAGCTTTCGGTATTGAACAGACTCCATGTTTGAGATGAAGTCTTGAATGCACACTGAAGTGAAATACTTTTTTCATTGATGTTAGAAAGGCCAAGGTTTCAATCCTTCCTTTTGAGACAGGAGTTATAGAAGTTTTTGCATGCTGTGGCATGGTTACATCAGAACTGAGTGCTGTAGAGATAGCCCATAAGTAATACAGAAAATATTATCCCTAGGGCTGCAAGATCTAAAATAGTTACTGTGACCTAAAATAGTAGCTTGTTACGTGCTGACAATCCATCTTCCTTCTCTTGACTCTAAATAAAAGCATAAAAGTTTAACTGAAGGGACAATCAGAACCTGAAAATGTGCACCTACCTGCCTTTTATTAGCCTACTGGGTAATTTTCTAGCTTTCAGCTGCCCTTTCCCTTCCCCCGCCTCTTTACAGTAAATCTACTCTGAATTTCCCTATTTTTGTCGCATTGGCTCTTTTTCCTCCTTTTTGTATTTTATTTTTATTTTTTTCTGCCCTTTGGCTCTAGATGGTCCCTTTATCTCGCTGACTTTGTGAGTCTGCCTTTGAGCAGCTTTCCATGCTCTCCACCCCAGGGCCTGACTGAAGGACAAGTTCAGGAATATGAAAGTCCAGATCAGAGAGGCTTTCCTCTCCTGAATCCCCAGACCTGTCACTATCCCATCCGTGGCTCCCGTACCACTCTCAGACGAGCCCAGAGTGAGGACTGCTGTCTCTGCTGTAAGGCTGGCAAGTTACTTTTGGGCACACGGTGTGTTTGCAGTTTGGCAAAAGCCATTGCAGAACACCAGGAAGAAAGCACGCGCGAGGCACTACGGCACATCCTACCCTAGCCACCGGTGACGGGAGCCAAGGATAATGTCAGTCCGTGAGGGTAACTACGGCAGCACACTGGCACCAGGGTGTAAGCAGGGACTGTGTGTGACAAACACGGATCTGCCACTGGGCTGTTGGACCATCGCCTTTCCCAGGAGGACTTCAAGTGATACACAAGACCTGGGTCCAGCAGATCAGTCCATGGCTCTCACAGAGAGTTCACTCCACTCCCTGAGAGGGTGGGCTGGGTATGTGAGGCAGGACTTTGAAAAATGCCAGCTAGTGATGGAAAGCACAAGAATTGACCAAACAAGACGAATATCTACCATACACAGCTAAGCATATAAAAGGTATAGGCTTGAGCTGAGCCAAGTGCATTGAATATCCGGCTGAGAGTATAATGGGAACAGTTTAACATATGAAGATAACACTGTTTCCACCTCAACAGACAAAAGGAGAATTTTTCTTTAAAAAGGAGACTATTTACTTGGGGAAAAAGCCAGAGGGGTGGTTCATACAACAGGATACATATACCGATGGTGTGCTGTGTTCTGGTTCTGGGAGCTGGGCCACCCTCTGTTCACAGTGGCAAGAGGTGTGTCTGAGCACATGGCATGCCCGAGCACACGGAGCAGGGCAGCGGTGAGGGTGTGCAGCTGCAGGGTGCAGAACGGCTCAGCAGGGAGTGCCTCCTCACCAAGCACCACAAGGGATAAAGGACATGCACAGAACAGAGGGAGAGGGCTAGTGATTGTCACTGCAGTCCTTTCCAAGACTAAAAGGCAGCCAAGCAGAGGCTGACAGGTAGAAGAACCAGCACCTGAGCAAATTAGAAAGGGCACAGGAACAACATGGACACACCAAGCTGGGGTGAAAGTGTGTTCCCACAGCAGAGTCCAAGCCCTAGGCCATTACCTGCCACCAGGCAAGTCTAGGTGCAGGCACAAAACACGTCCCCAGGCAACAGGAGAAAGTAGCACAGGAAAGCTAAAGCAGATTCTCAGAAAAGCAGTAGAGACCAAGCCACTCAGGTCCCAGCCCAAACAGAGTGGTCCTGGCACAAAAGAGTGAGCTGCACACTGTACGAGCTGCACAGAAAATCAGTGGTGTTACAGGATCACACATGCGAGTAAAAAATGGCAGGATTTTGTGCCTTTTCAGGGGTCTGACTCATGATTTGGGGGCTTCAGGTGAGCAGTAGCATAGGCAGTTCTGTAAAACGTTCTCTGCTCAAGGATCTGTTCCATGTATACCATACTGCTACATAATTTTACAATAACTAAGCATATTAGCAAGTGATATTGGAAAAAGTGATTTATGATAAAAGGAGGGGGGAAAGCATAAATCTGAGCAGCCCACAGGGTATCGTTCACCCAATGGCTTAGCTACATAAGAAGCAAAGAGCTGTCCATGAAGGCTGCGCCGGGGGACGTTCCCCCACAGCCGTCTAGTTGGCAGTGGGGCTGTGCGGGTGCTTGTGTGACCTGGGCCACATGTACCACATCAGAAGGAGACAATGTGGGAGTGAACCCCCCCGTTGCATTGCCTGTTGGGTTCATGTCTGCCACTACAGCTACCATTTTTCTTTTTTGTTAAGGGAAGGATTTAAATCAGCTCCCAAGATTTACACTGGCATAATGTTAGGACAAAAGCAGTTAGTAACCAGTGGGGAAAAAAATACTGCCACAAAAAATAAATAGAAATGAGGTATTCTCTTACAGCACCGGGGCATTTCAACCCTCCAGGGTTATTCATGTAAATGAATCTTGTGCTTATTCTGTCAGGGAACACAAATTAATAGCACATGAAGAAATAAGAACCAACAGTCTTAAAACCCCAGATGAAATCAAACCACACAAATGAGATCCCGTTACAGATTTCAGGACCATGCTCTCGATCAGAGAGAATTTTGCTTCTGTAAATAAAGTTGTTAAAGGTGACCCATATTAGGGTAAGAGTTTTGAGCTTACTTCCCCAAACATCTGAGGTGTTTGGAGCATGGTTTTTCTTTTGGATTGTGCCCGTCACTGCATAAAGCTGAAAGATCTGCAAATACGGTTTATTTGGAGAGCATGTGAAGGTTTGATTGATCCCAGAGCTCTTTTGGCATACAGACTTACCGAAGCATGCTTTCAGGAAAACATAGTTGACTGTTCAATACTACCACCATAAGGGCTAGCATCATTCCCCTCAGAAACTAACAGCACTTCTGCTGCTTAGCTATGACCCTAAATAACGTGTAACGTTGAACCATGAGAGGGAATACTCCCCATAATTCTATTTCTGCATATGTGTGAATCTCCAAATACTGAAAAAAATACCAAAATTTAGACTAGTACGGAAGTTTAAAAAAATTTTCATGATTTAGAAAGTGATCACAATAGAGAGAAATCACTTTTCATATCAAGACTATTGGGAATCAAAATATCTGGAATTTACCTGCTGCCTTGTCATCTGCTCATCAGAGTCACAGCACTGAGCGAGGTTTTGGTCTCCTTGTCTCTGAACACTTGAGTTTCCACTAGCTCACACTTTCAAACTGTTTAGAGGGGATATGAAAGTGAGGTGATGAAAAGAAGGAAGATCTTTGCTTGGTCACTTGAACCTTGGATTTGAAAATCTAAATTACCTGAAACTAATCTAAATTACCTAACTCATTTCTAATGAGAATGAGTTACAATGTTTAGTCTGAATCAGAATGGCTTTCAGTCTATGAAAGGCATGCTTTGCATGTCACAGGGGATGCATAGTTCCATAGCAGAGGAATTCAGATTCAGCCCCTATCTGCACAAGCCATATTGGTACCCAGGTACCTTACCTTGCTTATCTGTCTTTAGAGGTCTTTGTTCAGCAAGAGAGCATCACTTTAGTCTTTCTACAGCTTGTTGTTTACAATCCTACTCAAGCTGCTGTCAAAAATATGTTTTTTCCCCTCTTCCCAGTGCGAAGGCACAACATGCTGTTACTGTTAACAGCAAGTAGGCTAGCATGACTGTGCAAGCTAAGGAGGAACGTACATGCACTGGTGTATTTGCTGTAATAGTTTCACAGAAACATAAATATATACAATTTTTTAATAGTTTTAGTATAAAAATTGGTCATTTCGTAAATGAAAAGAAAAAAGCTCAAAATGAATTTTTGGAAAACATCATTAAAGAAATAACTTGAAAATGAGACCTGCTGTTAGTAACTTCTTAAGAACTGGCCTAGTTTTAGTGACCTTTTAGAGGAACATAATACTACCTAGTCTATTTGGAGGTAGTATAACCTTTCCAGAGGTGGGGAAAAAAAAAACCCAAACCAAAAAAACTTCAGCTTAGTGCAAGTAGAAAGCATGAAAATGGCATTCTGGACAAATTACTTCAAATTTCACTTGTACATATACAACTCAGCCTGTGAGCCACTTTACAAAGATGTGGCCCAACCTCTACGAAACAGCCATGTTGCAGCACAAACTAGTAGGCTACAACAAGGCTTTTACCATCAGTCAGATTCTACTGTACATGCTGTATCACCTTCCTCCAGAGGTCAGACCATGCTGCTGCTGCTCCTTCCAACCCTCCCCCCTACTCCTCAGTACTATTTGACCACTTAGCAGGAACAAGCTACAGCTGCACATTGTCCATGTCAATCAACCCACTGCCACTGAGGCAAGGCCACAGCTGCGTGTTATCAATGTTAATTAACCCAGCTTCATTCCTCTCTAATTCCTCTACACAGCCAGACTTGCAGACTTCAAAACCCACCATCAGGACTCATAGCAGGAGACTGCTTGCTGAAGTTGTGAAATTACATGTAGATATTTGAAGCCTATATGGTGTTTGTTGTCCTCCCTTTAGAACTCAGGCTGCCTACTTCCGGTGTATATGCATGCATGAATTAAAACATGTTGACCCCTCTTGGTAATACAAAAAGTCTTGTCAATTAATGCATCAAAAGGACTTTGGTATCTATCATAAAATAGTTGTGGCTAACAGGACCTCTGGAGGTCATTTGGTCCAACACCTTGCTCAAAGTAGGGCAAATATAAAAGTTAGGTCAGGTTACTGAGACTTTGTGCAGTCTAGTTCTGAGTATCTCCAAGGATTGAGACCCCACAACCTCTGTGGGCAACATGGTGCCGTGTTTGACCACACTTACTGAGATTAGTTTCTTTTCTTCTATTTAACCAGAATGTCCGTTACAGCAGCTTTTGCCTGTGGCCTTCTCTGTTTAAGAATTGCATAACAAAAGGACAGAAGAAAAACTATTCTCTGTTCCGTCTAACTCTACAGAGACCTACCTATATTACAAGGCAGAGAGAATTAAGATGTTTTCTGACTACTGAAGTTTCTTTTTGCAGAGTGCCCTAAATTAAATTATACAGTCAATTCTCCATTATCAAAATGTAGTGGCTGAATTCAATGTTTTTTATTGATGCATCACATTAGTGTTCAGGTATGGGATTTCTAATGCCTCCAGGCTGCCTTTACAAGCATTAACAAGTCTTCATTTCTATGGTAGAAATACACTAGACTTTTCACATTTATGAGAAATATGAGGAACCTGCGATATTCACTCGCTCTTCTGCTTTGTGCTTAGCACATATATGGCAGACCTGTAACCACTGAAGTAGCTAGGTAACAGTTATGAATGTATTTATATTAGTGAATGTATAGGCAGACTGTATGAAAGGGAGATTACTGTACAACCTTAATCTAGACTGGCTTGCTTAATTTTTGTTTAACTGAGTTGCAAAGAGAGTCTGAATTATAATCTTTTGTTTAAAAATTAAGACTTCTATTCATCATGATTATTTTTATACTCATGGGTAAATAATGAACTAGGTGACTGCCTCGATAATACATCTGGATGATTAGGAAATATGATTGCCAAAGGTTAAACATACTTAAATCTCCATATTTGCTCCACTGTATCTCAGAGTACAGTTGATATGTCTACAGGGATCATAACCACTTTAATTTAAAAACAGTACTGGACAAGAAGCTACTACAGATAAGGGAGACCACTGCCCCACCTAAAACCCCCCAAATGCTGATGAGCAGCCACACACATTTCTCACAGGCTGAGGCACAGTGCAGCTCTGCAGTGAGTCACTTTCCCTTTGATAGGTCCCCCTCCTCCTCGCTTTCACAGAGGTGAGACTGCCCTGTGTAATCCCGCATTCATCGAGGGTGTGAGCAGGCACCCACGAAGGTGCTCCGGAGAGCTGATGGCACTTGTCTAGTTCAACCCACAGAAACTTACCTGTAGAGGATTGAAGCTGGGTTAATTAGCATCGATAACATACAGCTGTGGGCTGGCTTCAGGGGCGGCGGGTTGGCCTATGTAGATAAGGTGCAGCTGTGGCTGGTTCTGTTAAGTGGTTGAGAGCCAATGAAGAGAGGAGGAAGAAGCAAAGAAAACACCCACCCTTGGTGAGGAGAAGGCAGCAGAGGGACTGGCATGAAGAGTATGCTGGTATGAGATAGGAAAAAGCCATGTTGCAGCTGGCTAGTTTGGAGAGTGCTGTGACACTTACCCATGCTGTGACACTCCAGGGAGAGGCTTGGGCTGTGAAGCCTTACCTCCTGGTGATAGGGGTCTGCATATTGTAGGGAGGCCAGGGTTAAATGCTTAAATCCTGCGAGGGGAAAATCCCACGGAGTGGTTTGTGGATGGCCACCACAATTGCTAATCTCTGAGGTGCCTGCCTCTACCTAGGAGCTGTGCAAGGGGTGCGGGCAGCCCCCTGGCTGTTTGGCTGGATGCCCAAGGGAAACGGTGGCATCCCCCTGACATTCCCATCAGTCTGTCCCTAAGTGACTTGATCACGGACATATGGACTAGGGGCAGAGCAGAAAATGCAACAGGTTTTCAGAGCATCCTCTCCTGAGGCCTAATCTCATCGATACATGTCCTCACTACCTTATCACCCACAGTTTCATGTGCCGAAGCTGATGAGCTCCAGGCAACCTTCACAGCTTCAGTGCAGAACTTGTCCTGAACTCGCTGGAGGGACCCCATGTGGTCCCCGCAGTGCTGAGGAGGAAACAAACCGATTTAAAGGCAGAGACCCGCAGCACCAGGCTTTTCCCTTGGTTTAAGTCAGTAGTAATCTTAGTCCCCGTTTCTTTTTTCTAAATCTGAGATTTTTTTTACACAAACTGCAGTTGGAGAAGGGAGACTTTCAGAGCACTGTCTGAAAAGAATCTTGCATTTTATAAAGAGAAGACTATATATGAAATACCAACATGGTCAGCTGAAATTGGCTTCAGACATTGTTGACTGAGGTCAAATTGCATAAAACCAGCAGCTGTCTAGACGTTCCCTTAAGCATCACCCTGACCAGGAGCACACCACAATACTAACACATTCACTCTTCCACACCTTGAGACGGAGGCCCCACACCCTCTTTACGGAGCGGTACAGTGAGGAGATGACCTCCTCTGTGGCCTCCTGTGTCACAGCAGCTAGAGGGGAAGAGGCTCAGCCAACTGGTGGAGATACAGGTTCTCCATGAAAAGTGAGTAGGATAGACTTCAAACAGTGCTACCACTGATACAATGCACATTTCAAAAGATTACACAAGGTGTGACACGGCCTTTTTTTTCCTTCTTTCCTTTGTTACACTTGTGCACTCCTGCTGTAACTTCTTCTGGCGCCTAAGGAGACAGAGCTGCTGCAGGGTAGGGAGACTGGCAAGTGTTGGGGAACCATGGAGTGAGGCACCCTGGTAACTGGAAGAAGGGGCAGGGTATAGGCACCCTGACACGGGTCACAGCAGAGGTGGCTTGAGCATCATGTTATCCCAGAGAGCAGGATGTACCGCTACCACATGGGTCAAACATGCAAGAGCACAGCAAACTGGAGGTTCCCTGAGGGCTTGGACTTGCCAGTACTGCATAAGCCTACCATTAGTGCCATTAGCCCTGCATTTCGCTCATTTGCTCAGGCTCTTGCTATGCTTCCCTTTCCTGTTTGAAGAGGCTTGTTTAATTTTGCTAACGACTCTGAATGAAGATAAGGCCCGTGTGTGTAATAACAGACTAAAATTAAACTTCAAACAAATTATCTGTTAGGATTTAGGAAAATCTTATCTGGGGAGGAATTAATCCTTGCTGCTTGTTTTGGGGCTTTAGCAGGCCACTGGGGGTTTGAAAAAGAACACTTTTTCAGTCTGGTGCATACACGGTGACTGGAGCAATGTGCATAATTCTGTAGATACGCTAAAAAGAACCAAAAAAACCCACACAACCAAAAAGACACCTAAACATCTGAAGTGTAGCCTCAACTGACTGCAAACCAAATGCAGCAGCTGTACATCATCAGCTGTCACTGTCAGAGCCCTGGTCTCCTTGTGACTAATGTCCCTACTTCCTTTGTCATTGCTTATCAGGACAATTCTGTAAGCTGCCTCTTAAGCCCTGGTGCTCCACGCTGCGTGGTTTGGAAGGTAGCCATTGTGCCCTCCCAGTGACGTGAGGCTGCTCTGAGAAGAAGATGCTGCTCAATCCAGCCTATTAATCAAATTAACAGAGAGGGGGCAGGAAGAGCCTGTGGGGGTTACTTTGCCAAAAAATGATCGCGTGGCTCAGAGTGCTGTTGGGAATGGAACTAGAGGTGGGGTTGGGGGAGGCTGGGCAGAGTCAGGCCCATTCGAATGCTACCACCTCATGGCTGTCTGAGGGATTTAGTCCCCAGAACAATTTCAGACTACAGTTCTGCTTCACTAACCTGCAAGTAGTACCCATGATAAAGACAGAGACAGGAAGACCTCTAGAAACACTTTCTTACCCTCTCACCACAGAGATACCCCAGATTTCCATCAGTGAGAGATTCCTGGTGAAGGTCTTTCATCTTCATCTCTTCCATCCATTTTTTCTTTCTTTCAGCTTAGCCGTCACACCAGCCATAGGGTGAAGGAGCAGTAGGAACAAGAGAGAAAAGGAGCTTTAACAGCCAGGAGGAGATAAATAGGTACTCTCTGGAAGCATAAGCTAGACCAATATTCAGGAAAATCATGTGTTAAAGTCTCCAACGTTTTCTGTTTTGTGGTTTTCTTAAGCATATATTTCTTCAGGTCTGGAGGCATAAATTATGCAGGGTTCAGAGTCAAAAGCCCTCTCAGGACTGCACAGCAGTATAAGAGAAACTGGCCAAACACATTGTCTCCAGTTTCCATTATCCTCAACCACACAATAGGATAAGATGCAAGTCTTGACTGGAAATATTAGGTGCCTGAACTCTGCAGAGGTTTCTACTGCATCCATTGCGTATCCCACTGGTGTCTTGGGAATGTTTGACTGCATCGCTATGCTAGCAGATTATTGTGGTTCAGGGTACTCAGAGCAATCTAAGAAGTAATAGAATGGGCTAAACCTGCATCCTGAAACCCCAGAAGACTGAATGCACCCACTGTGGGTGTACAGAGCATCAAACTGCATTCCCTGAAGCTGTTTACAAATAAAGATATCTTGCCCGAGGGAAGAAAATGCAGTCAGAAGTTCAGAACACAGCAAGAGGGCACATTCAAGTAAAAAACCAAAACATCCTTTCCCTGTCTTTGATAGTTGGTTTAGGTTCCTTCCCACACAGGTAGATAATAGCTCTTTGGCCACCCTGCCTCTCCTTCCACTCTTCTCTCCTTGCAATTTGCAGCAGCAGTCCTTTGGTATTTGCAGGTCTGTTTCCCATCCCAAGGGTTCCAAGCCATTGCTCGGCCTACCATAACGATGCAATTTATCGGGAAGTTAAGCAGATGAGAACTCACTGCAGTCCAGCTCTGCTGCCTTCCCCAGCCAGCACCATCTCTCACTGCAGACGTACAGGTCTGCATCATTGCTCCATCCTGTCTCTGAGCATGGATTGCATCAAGGAGAGGAGCAGAGAAGGCTCAGTTCAGTGTGTGGTCTTCCTGGTCATACGCCACCTCTCTTTCCACTCCCTGAGTTGCTCATGACCCCAATTTGCTTATCATAAATCTCAGGTATCAACAGAGGAATTAAGGGTAGGTGGAATATGCAAGGAAAGATCTTTGAAATAACCTTTTCCCTTTCATCATGAAGAGTCAGAAGCAAAAAAGGAGGGCCCCTCTTCACCTCTGAAGCTTCTAGCAAGGACACCAAATTCACAGCCACTGAAGCACAGTGGCACACCTCTAGCAGTGCACAGTGCAATGATACCCAGCCCAACAGACCCATGCATGGTGAGGAGAAGTGAGGATCTACCAGCCCAGAAGCACTGTGTTGGTGCAGTACTCTGCCTCAGCCATGCGCCCCTGTTGGATGGGCAAACCTCCATCCCCTCCCATTCCTCCTGGTCCCCACTGTGCTGCAATCACATGGTTCAGACATTGTGCTCTTAGCGTTTCTCTTACCTACCTAGCCATCTGCTGATAAGTAAACCAAACACAACTCGCACACCGGCTGAAGTTGTTCCTTCATGCTGTTTCTTGAAAGGAATCTAGCAACCTGCTGGTAATCACTACCTGCACGGTCTTTCTCAGTATGCAGCCAAGCAGGACAAGGCAGAAATCCCTGGAGACACGCAGTCTTTTTTCAGTCCAGCCTTTAACTGGGCAGAGAGGTCACTACTGAGCAATCTCTAGTCCATGCAAAACGAGTATGTTATCTTGGCAATACTTCAAATGTCTGACTGACCTGAAGAGCGAAAGACTAGAGACAAGAGGTTAAGTAGTTTGGTGTGCTAAGCACATGGTGCAATAGCTCTTTTTCACCTTTCTTGAATTTCTGTCTCCCATACAGCTCTTGACAATAAATGTCAAATATTTTATTGTGGTAGATATTACTAGCAGAAGGCAAATGTATTTCCAGAGGATTTAATTTGTTGTCATGGGAGGCAATGCAAATCACTTGGGGTTAAACACAAAGAGACAAAAGAAAACTCTTGTTAAGGTGAATAGTCTCATTGCTTTACATTCAGTTTTAGAGGGTTCATGAATATCCTTGTTGTCCATAACCTTGCACATTATTGAAAAAGATCTTTCATTTGCTTCTACTCTTTGCAATTTCCTTCAATATTCTATTTCCTTGCATCTCCAGAAACTGAGCTGTTTTTCATGTGCTTGACAAACCATCAACATCTGCATGTGAAAGATTTCAGAGAGAAGAAACATTAAAAAAAAAAAAGAAGGTAGAAACCTTTCCTAATCATTTTTCCCTTGATTTTCATACACTTGTGTAATAGGATGTATCCAGTGGTGGATTTTCTGAAAATATATTTAAACTGAGCAAATTCATATTTGATTTGTTGACGCTAGAGAACAAACTCAGTGAAAGAAGTAGTCTGTCTTCCTGAGAAGCTGCCTCAGACTGAAGCTGTGTACTCCTCACAGGAGTTTATTTGTATCTTCATAGAGGAACCAGTTAGAAGACTGGTCTTCATTTGAGAACATGAAAGAAAAATACAGAACTATGCAGGTATGATACCTAATGGAGGTAGCACCCATAACTGGAAGCTCACCAGCCAGCACACCAAGGTGGCACATTCAAGTACCTACTCAAGGTGATGCTGCAAAAAAGAGGGGAGTGCTGAAAGGTGCTGTGAGCACCCAGGCACGCTTTCTGCTTTCCCACAGAAAAAGGTTTGTAACTCCATGCCACGCGTTAGTTTCTTGGGGGCAACAATTGCCATGTTTTACCAAAAAAGGGGATGCCCAAACCCCATCCTTACAAACTGGAGCAAACTTCCTCCAGTCTCTTTTGCTGAATTGCTCATGTAAATTAGGTGCTTCTGACTGAAATTTGCTTTGTACAAAACAAACTGCAGGAGCAGTTGCCATGCACCGTGCCCTCTCCAGGTGGGAGGAGCCGCTCCCTGAGGAGCTCCCATCCCATTTTCTGTTGCTCAGAGGGATTCAGATTCATTGCTTACAACACACTGTCTTTTGCCCAAAGACCCACACACCCTTGGATGCTGCCTGTGCCCAGCAATCACCTATCATTTCCAAGGAATGAAGAGGGTTGCTTATCTATCATTTCCAAGCGTAGGCTCTGGGGAGCACCAGGACTGGGATACCAGACCCTATCTCCCTGCAGGATAGGGGAGAGTTGAGCTTTCCTACCACCCAAGCTCTTACAATTAAAAAAGGGTCCAATAAGCATTCTCCTTAGCCCACCCACGGGGAGACCCTGGCAGCAACCTATTTCAGATCAGAGAGTTTGCAGAAGACTATTTTGCCATTGTTGTTATGACTCTAGATAGGTTTTCTGGTGTTTACCTCAATGTCACAGTATTCAGGGATAACTACAGACAGTTGATCTTCTTGGATTGAAAGGGAAGATCCCAAGCTAGCTGTCAGTGTAGACAAGCGAAGGTGAAGTACAGCAGGGAAGAAGCCCATGGATGAGCCTGAGATGTTTTTAGTGAAGACAAACTTAATGCCTTGGGCTGCAGTTGGGAGCAAGAGGAGTGACTCACACTCTTCCCTAAATGATACCACTGCGTGGGGCATGCATCAGGCATTAGCAAGCTCCCAGTTATTCCAGAAGTTAGTGTGCTGTGCCAACTCATTACTTCCTAAATAGCTTCACTGTCAGTGCTAAGTGGTGACTTAACTGACTGCTGACATTCACTACAAGGTCACTAAGCTAAGTCTATACTTAGGAACACTTTGGTGCTGCAAACGACACAGAAGTGATTTCATCTATACACATTTTGATGAGGATAAGAGGAACAGAGAATGGCTGGATTTTCTATGCAAGTGGTTATATGCAGTATGTTTCTTTGCCCTCCTTCCATAGGGAGGACTTAAATATGAGGGAAAGAAATTAACAAAAGGAAAAACTTTTTCATCGTGAGGGAGACAAAGCCCTGACACAGGTTGCCCAGAGAGGCTGGGGAGTCTCCATCCTTAGAGATCAAAAGCCTTCTGGACATGATCCTGAGTAACTGACTCTAGGTGATCCTGCTTGAGCAGCTGGGTTGGACCAGGTGACCTCTGGAGGTCCCCTCCCACCTCAGCTGTTCTGTGACTTTTTCTATTTTGGCTGAGGTCATGATCTAACAGCTTTCTGATACCTGAATGCCTTGCCTCTGCTGATCCTATCACAGGCATGACCAACATGGGCAAAGGTGGTAGAAAACACAATTAATATTCAACTCACTAAATAAAACCTGGAAGAGGAGTCTCAGGGAAGAAAACACCAAGGACAACACCAATAAGTAATTGAATAACCGCTGGAAAAGTGAACACTCCTGCATTATTTTCCTAAGGAATCTAGCATGCCTCCACTGATGACTGCAGCAGACATGCAGCATTCCTCACTATAAAGTGTTCTTCTTGACTTGCACAGCTTGCTACAGTCCACATACTGCAAATGGATTCTTCCATTCTGGTGCTCATGGAAAAGGACCTCCCCAAAAGGCCCAGTGCCTGTGGTAGATGACAAAGACATGCCTACAGCTCCACCTGGCAGCCTGGAGCTTTCAGCATCTTCAGGAACTCCCAGATTCTAAGAGTTAATTCTCAGCCCCCTACCCCTACAGCTGTCAGCACATCAGCAAGTAACCTATTCCCAAGTGCATTCCCCTCCTGCCCCTTGCTACTAAATCTCCAGGCATTTTAGAAATACTTCCTACAACCCCTGCATGCCAAGCAACATAGAGGCTACCAGTACCATGTTCAAAGTCCTGGTCACAAAATATCCCAGAGTGGAGCAGGACACCGAAGTTAATATCTTTTGTAAAAGAGGCTTTTTAGTTCATTACATTCATGGATAGGTAGTTTAGCATTTCTGTCTGCACCTGCTATGAGGAAGCTCTTCTCCTTACTGAGAAAAAGGGTCCTGGAGCTGCCTGATGCCAAGCTACAAGAACCTCTTTGCTCTCCTCTATCCACCAAACCAGAGGGCCAGGATTTGCACCAGTTAGCCCTCATTGATAGTCCCTCAAAAATATCAAAAGGAAAATTATCCTCAACTGCCCTGCACATGTTGACGTAAGTCTCCTGACAACAATAAAGATAAATATCTCAGCTGTCACTTAAGGGAAAATGGCATACAGTTCTTCAAGTCTGGCGAGTCAGACATCATAACCTCCCAGCGATTAGGACAGAGGCAAATAAATGGGGGGCAAAGGGGAAAGAAAAAAGCTGAAGGGAGATAAACTCTCTATTACCTTCCATGTTACCCCCAAACCTGTCTTGATCCATATCTGAGAAAAGCAAAGGAACCAATCGCTATTTGCTGCTAGCTGGGCAGCACAGGACTGGGAAGTGCATCTGCACACACGGAGACTCCATTTCAAGCCAAAGGTGGCGAGAAGACATTACAGTGCCAGTTCGCTTCCTATTTCATTTTACTCTCTTGGCTTAGGTCAGGTACATCCTTAACGCACGCTGGGGTAAACCACATGGGAGCTGTGGAGCTCTCACAGTGCTGGGGTGGGCTGGCTCAGGCACATCAGCTGCCTGCACCTCTGTACTTGCAGTGTCGCGTGGGGTGGGACTGGGATTCAGCATGGACATGAGCACAGCCCTCCCCACACAGTTGTCACCCATAATTCCCTTATCACATTTCAGCCCAAAAAGTAGTGATTTTTCCCCCCCCCCTTCCTACCTGCACCCATTTTCAGCCAGCAGCATACTCCAAGCTCATCCAGCCTGTGTTGTGATACGGAAGGAGAGCTGTGTGGGATTTTATAGGATGAGCTCCAAATACAAGGTTTCACTTTTTAAAAATAATAAAATCAGGTGGTAGCTATTCCTATGATAGAGGTAGATGCTATAAGTTGGTGGGGAGTAACTGCGGGACTCTGTAGTTACTCACTTCATTAAGTCTTAATTGTAACGATCTCAAGGTGCAACCCCAGCACTGTAATCAGATCCCGAGGTGACAGAGACACAGATAATGGTAATGAGCCTTCCTCAAAAATGAAAGGCCTGCAGTTTTCTCCCCAGATGCTAATGGTACAAAGCAGAGTCAGAAAACGCTGTCAGCAGGAACCAGGAGGAGTTGGGGATCCATCGAGACCCCTGGGCTACAGAGTTTGCAAACAAATAGTAGGCAGATGCCATTAACCAGAGTTGCAGATTTAACTTCTGTTTCCCCTTTCTATTTCTAGCTTGTTCTCAGAAGCTTCCCAAGTAAACCTGCACTATCCTGGCCTCACCGGTGCTTCACTTTCTGTAAAACTGGCAAAACCATTTACTATACCATTAAGACCAGAGAAGAAAGAACTGGAAGAGAGAAATTCATCAACATGCAGAGAGCAGTGCTGCTCCCTCCTTTCATGTGCCAGCCCAGGCTCCATCCCCACTGACCCCACCAGCAGCAGGTGGAGAGTATTTTCTTGACCCATCGGCCTTTCATTCATGGGAATAAAATGGAGAATTAATTGTCAGGACACACCTGCAGCTGGAGGATGAGTCAGCCCCAAAGGGCTGCTGAGTCAGAAGAACTGAAACAGCCATTGAACTTGGAAAATGAGCATTCTTGTACAATCCAGTGCTAATGTCCAAGCAGGAAATAGAAATGAACTTTGGAATAGAAGTCAACAATTGCAAATGAATAAAAATGGCAGCAATGCTACCAGAAGCCCTTCATTCTGGTGATGTCATGGTTCCCAAATGCCCTTCAGAAATGCAAATTGCCTACAATGTAATAAAAAGGGCATTTTCTAGAGTGTGCAGAGCTTGCATAGTTTAATTAAGCATAAACTAGGGTGACTCTGGAATGGAAAATGATGTGGATTGCGTTCTCTGAGTGACCTTGGAAAGCCACTTAGATACTTAACTCCACACAGCAATTAAGTAAACTCACACTTTACATACTGTCACTCCTATTCTTTTCCTTTATTTAGAAACTTATTTTTTTGGTTCTCCCCAATTCCCTGATCTCACATTGAATTATCTCTGTGCTTAGAAAATGCGATTTGTTTCCCTCGAGGTGACTAAAGCATTTGTCTACAGCCTCATCATCTCTAGTTTTCTAATCTCTACTTCAATGTTACTTTTATTAAACTTCTGTCACCTGCTTCCCTTGGTTTCTGCTAAACTTCATCCAGACCACCTCACTGACATGACAAAACTGGAATGATATAGCAAAACTGGAACAAAGAGATGCCTATGGAAATTTCTCATCCAATCTTCCCAAGACCAACGTAGTGGCCTCCTGTGACAAAGTGACTACAAAATGGGCAAGAGCAGCAATGGGTGTCACTTATCTGGACTTCTGTAAGGCCTTTGACACGGTCCCTCACAACATCCTTTTGTCTAAATTGAAGAGAGATTGATTTGATGGATGGACTGCCTATTGGATAAGGAATTGGTTGGATGGTTACATCCAGAGGGTAATGATCAACAGCTCAATGACTTGATGAAGATCAGTGGCAACTGGTGTCCCTCAGGGGTCTGTATTGAGACCAGTACTGTTTAATACCTTCAACAATGACATACAGTGAGATCAAGCGCATCCCCAGCAAGTTTGTAGATGACACCAAGCTGTGTGGTGTGGCTGACATGCCTGAGGGATAGGATGCCATCCAGAAGGACCTGGACAAGCTCAATAAGTGGGCCCATGTGAACCTCAGGAGGTTCAACAAGGCCAAGTGCAAGGTCCTGCACCTGTGTCAGGACAACCCCTGGTATCAATACAGGCTGGGGGATGAAGGGATTGAGAGCAGCCTTGAGGGGAAGTACTTGGGGGTACTGGTGGATGAAAAGCAGAACGTGAGCTGGCAATGTGTGCTTGCAGCCCCAAAAGTCAGTGATATCCTGGCTATGATATCTAGCTCAAACATGAGCTTCAAATTCACACCATTTCTCCACCTACCCTCCCACAGTTTCTCTATCCTTGCTAGATGAATGGTTTTTTCCACCTGTTAGCCACCTTCTTCAAATCTTCCACTGAAATTTTCTGTTTCTCCTTGAAAGTCACAGCAAGATACCAAGAGAAAAGCATTCCCAAAGAGCAATGCAGGGATGGTCACTCCTCTGCAGATTGCAAGGGGAATGCAGAGCAGGGTCTTTTTGAAAAGTCAAGCTGAAGGCAAAGGTGTAAGGAACAGCTGCAAGAGTCCCACTCACCCTCCCTAAGCCCCATTCACTCCTGGCCTACAGACCTGAGCTGCTACCACTACTCCCTCTTTGCAGCAATGCTCACAGCCAGGAATTACTGGGACTTTTTTTTCACACCCCAACCCAGAAGAAATGGAGCCAAGCTGCTAACACTGGGGTTTTTTTCCCCAGTATCTGGAAACTAGCCCCTTAAGCCCTTTTGCATTCCCCATACAGTCCAGCCTTCTTTTTGAGAAACTCTAAGTTAAATGATCTAACAGGCTTCAAAATCTGATAAAATCAGCTGGTCACCTGGTATGAGATCCTCCACAAAAAAAAAAGACACCGATACTGTGAAAGCATTTAAAATGAAGGCTACAAAGACATAATCTGTCACAGCACAAACAAACTAGCCAGCTGCAACAAGGCTTTTACCATCCCGTACCAGGGTAACTTCAGTAAGTAGTTCCCATGTCTTGCCCCAGCACAGCCACCATCCCCCCACAAGGTTTCAAAAGTTCATCTACTGTCCGTGCTGTTTCTTCATCCTCTTCAGGCCAGTCCACCCTGCTTCTTGCCTCTGCTGCATCTGGACTCTCTCTTCATCCAGGGCTCCTCTTCCAGGCAGCCTCTCCTCATCCAGGGCCCCTGCTTCTCCCAGGGCCTCTCCTACACCCAGGGCACTCACTCTCCTCCCTCTGCTTCTTCTGGGTCTCTCTTCATCCAGAGCTCCTCTTCCATACACCTCAGAGCTATTTAACTACTTAGCAGGAGCCAGCCACAGCTGCACCTTATCCACGTCAGCCAACCCACCGCCCCTGAAGCCAGCCCACAGCTGTATATTCAATGTTAATTAACCCAGCTTCATGCCTCTAATTCCTCTGCAATAATCCACCTGCCAGTACCACTCAGCCCATAAGCCGTTGCCATTCTAGCCACAGAGCTGCATGATGGTTTGCAGAGGTGTTTTGCAACACCTTGCATGGGAGGAAAGTTGCTGGAAGATTAGGTCCATGGAAGATTCTCCACGTTTGCACTAGGCAAATTCTGTTATTTTTGGGTCTGAGTGGATGGTTTGGAGCCATACGCGTACATTGTGGGTAGCTGCATACATTGCATGTTGGACATAGTTCCTTACAAAGCCACGCACAGCAAAATCAATCTGAACCTAACATCACGGCTCTGGGTGAGGAAAATATTGAAGGGAAGCATCAGGAGTTGCACAGTGCCCACCCTGGAATAATTCACAGAGAGGTGTGATGCACTTTGACAGGGAGGCAAGGGGTAGATACATTTTTTTACAGTCTGCGGGTGGGGTCGAAAGAGGTGATATGGGTCTTCGTAGAATGGTTTGGGTTGGAAGGGGCCTTTAAAGGTCATCTGGTCCAACTCCCCCCTGCCATAAGCAGGGACATCTTCAACTAGATCTGGTTGCTCAGAGCCCCGTCCAGCCTGGCCTTGAACGTTCCCAGGGATGGGGCATCTACCACCTCTCTGGGCAACCTGTTCCAGTGTTTCACCACCCTCATTGTAAAAACTTTCTTCCTTGCATCTAGTCTGTATCTTCCCTCTTTTAGCTTAAAACCATTACCCCTTGTCCTATCGCAACCGGCGCTACTATGTCCCCATCTTTCTGACAAGCCTTCTTGAGTATTTAAATGCTGCAATAAGGTCTCCCTGGACCCTTCTCTTCTCCAGGCTGAACAGCCCTAAGTCTCTCAGCTTTTCCTCACAGGAGAGGTGCTCCAGCCCTCTGATCATTTCTGTGGCCCTCTGGGGACCCGCCCCAACAAGTCCATGTCTTTCCTGTGCTGAGGGCTCAAGCTGAATGCAGCCACGATACCACGCCACAAGGGCTGCCGACTCATAAAAAGGTGGAATACCCAAAAGGAAAGCAATGGTCCCAGACCAACTGCACCCCGTTATGGTACAGCAGACATCTCTTTGATTGCACGAGCCTGTAATTAGTTACAGAGAATCGCACTGTTTCTGAAGAAAGAAAACAAGAGGAATTATCCCCAGCATTAGTGACTGGCAGGATCAGTGGATAATGCTCAAGGATTTCTTTAAGTAAAATGTATTCACTGTTGATAGATTTATATTTATTTTTGCAATCTCAGAGTAAATGCCAATGATTCAGTAAAATTTAACAAATCTTAAGAGACCTCACAGCAAAGATCTGAAAGTCTAGGGATTCATTTTTGGGCTTGATTCTTATCCACTCTGCATGTAATAAACCCACTTCAGTATCTTTTGAAAATTATTTATGAAGACCTCTTGGTTTTGTGGTAAGAAAGAAAGGAAGGAAACAACCGAGTTCCCCGTTAACCGGGAATCGTAGTAATAGCTGCATTACATCCTCGTAACACTAGATGGGGTGTAAGGAAAGAGTGAAGGGGAAAGCCAGGGAAGAGCAAAACCTTGGAGGTCCGAGCTACCTCAGGCACAGAAACTGAATTTAATGAGGCCGAGCACAGCTTCCTCCACGTTTTCAAAAGCCAAAACCGATCATGAACGGACAAGGACCCGTTTGCACACCTTGTACATCCCTCTGGCAGTGTGGATCTTCACAGCATGGATAATTTAACATGCACAACGCACCACTATTAATCTCATTAACTACATTTTATTCATACATTGAAAGAGTACACACGTGTCAGTAGCATAGACTGCATCAGCTCCTCTTTACTAAAAAAGCTCAATGTATATACAGCCTTAAAATGCTCCCACTGTAGCTATCACATTGTATTAAATCTATGCTTATATAAACTACTGTTCTTTACATAGTTGTATATATTTTAGAATACATTAAAAATTACCAGGTGGCATGTTCTGTTATCCTTTCTCGCTGTCCTGATGGTCTTAACAATTGCAATAAATTATGGCTATGCATGGTTTATTTAGTATTCAAAACAATTTCCATTACACAATATAGGCTACGGAGACAAAACCATTGTTGCATTTGGAAAGGCTTTTCCTTGGGAAAGAGCAGAACAAGGCTTTTTGAGACCCTGCCTTTGTTTAATCCTGTGAAATGTACGATAACCTTTTCTTCTTCAAGTGGTGCTCTTTGCCTGCCCTCTTAGCTGCTCTGACCTCCTGTGCACTAACTCAGCAGGACAGGCTGGCGTCCGACTCCAGGCGCCTCCTGAAGCCAGGAGGGATGCAAAGTTGGGCTTTCTGACCACCCAACACAGCTACTCGGCAGGAGCAGCAGCCTGCCTGCAGAATTCATTTCCCTCACTTTCTTCTTCTGGTCCTGTGTGAACGAGCTAGACTCCTGTGGATCACTTTATCCTCTTTATTAAGCCTGCCTCTGCAGAGACCATTTAAATTTAATTCAACTTGATAGCCAAGTCTCAAAATCCCCTTCGCTCTCGAAACAGTACAATCTCCTGGTATGCGATACACAAGCTCTTTCCCACCATCCTCTTGCTTCCCTTCAAGAAAAAAATGCCAAGATCCAATTTCTCTAAACCAGCTTTTAGCTCTGAGTGGTGCCCCTTGCTGAGGGAACAGTACTCACAGCCCTGAAAGAAAGTCCTGGTGCACTGAGAAATGCCCCTCCTCATCAGAAAATCTGCCTCTATTTAAACATGCACTCTTAGCAGAGAAATAATACAAAATGCCTTCCCACAACACAGGTTAAAGAAACATTGCTTGCCAGCCATACCTGCTTTAAAAAGTAAACTGGGAACGTGGCATGAAAGTGTGTTCACTGTCAGACACATGAGTAATCTCTTCATTTTGTCGGATTTGTTAGCTTAATCCTGGGAGAGGCAATGCTAAAACCTGCTGCAGAGGGTTGGTTTGCATCTACTGGTCTGATTGAAGCACCAGGACTGACACCACACTGGGATCTGGAGGGCAGCGCTCAATAGTTCAGGCAGCTGGATGGGCGAAGTTGCCAACGTGATTAAAAATAAAACCAGAATGAGCATGTCCATAGAAAAAAAAAAACCCTAACACATAATTTAAAAACTGAATAAAATTAGTTATGTCTCTGACAGACCAGTAATTTTATTTCATAGCAGTGAGGCAAAAGTTAGGGAAGGCTGTGATGTGTCAGGTCACTGGTAGGTTAGGGCTCCTCACAGGAGTCCTTGTGCGTAATCCTCCTGCAGCTTGGATGTTGGAAAGCCTATGTGAACATCTCTGTTTGTGATAATAGGCCATGTTTCACATGTCCAGGGCAAAAATGTGAAGCTCGCTCAGCACACAGAAGGTGAGATAGCCCTGAGTATGAACGAATAAAGGACAATTTCCTTTGCTCTGCCCGCTTTACGCAAAGCCTCCCTATTATGCAATGCAGCAGTGCAGCAGCAAGACATAATAAAACAACCCTCATATGCTAAGTGGTATGAAAATGTAAAGAAACATGTTGTGTAAGTGAACAATTGGGGGCTCTGATACACAATTTTGTTGAGTAAGGACGGTGGAGCGCCTTTACAGGAAAATGGCGCCTTGCTCTTATCCTGACAAGAGACTCTGTGTGCCAGGACTGCCCTGTTTAGGCTGACTGAATGCTTTAGCCTGTAGCCACCCAAAACACCAACACAGCACGGTCTGTTCACGTCATCCTGCTTACCCTTCAGTGGATTGGCAACCTGGCAAAAGTCCGGAGCCAGCAAGAGGAAATCCTTCCTGGAGGCAGGGTTAGCTCTAACCTGAAGCAGCTCCAGCTGCCTTCGTTTCAAAAGACTCAGCGATACTGGAGTCATATTTAGATCTCAGCCAGAAGCAGGATTTCCCAAAAACAGCTTGTGATGACCCAAACCTGAATTTATGGCTCGTGAGCTGTACTGAGAAAGGAACACTGGAGAATAGATCATCTCATTGCGTACAGAGGAGCTACAGCATGGAGGACATGAATATAGTGTTTGTTTCAGGCTAAGCTTAAGCTGTGCCTTCTAGAGTGAGAAATCACAACAGATTTACTTGTTTAAAGTAAAGACCCCAGAATCTACTGGGATCATCAGGAAAACAATGAACTAGGGCAAAATGGAGGGGATTTCTGGGACACCTATTAAACCAGAAAGTGGATGGAATTTGTAGTTGATTCATTCACGGCACCATGCAGACCTCTGTTATTTGCTCCAGAAGTGACATACTCTTCTTTTCCTGCCTACCCAGTTACTGTGGGATGGGCTACTTGTTATGCACAGTTTGTTGCTGAAATAGTGAATAATGGAAGAAAAATGGCAATAGGTTTTTACTTTCCCTTTAACCTACAATGAATTAAAATGATGCCCCAGACCTATTATAAACCACAAAGGCAGATTTTGAAGACAGACCTCAAGAAACAAAAATAAAGTGTATTCTGGAACATTACTGTTTACTTTCACAATTCATTGGCCACTGTGAAGAACTGGCTCTAGTCTTAAAATCATTACTAACACGTTAGTTTAAGAGTCAAGATCATTTCTATGCTTTGTATGGCTTACTCTTCACTTTATGAGATATTCAATTCAGGGTAGTTTTCTGCATAAAATTTAGGTTATTCTTTTAGATGTCAACATTTATCCTAATGCACTGCACTCTCCTCTGAATGACTGCAGATTGCAATGTATCTTTGAAAAAGGATAGAACGGACATGTCATGCAGTAACCAAGTAAATGCAATCCCTGATTAATATGCAAGTTTTAAAAGTTCAGAAAATGTCATCATACTCCATAGGTGCACCCTGTTTTTAGAAAGGTCTCTTTTTGTTTTGTTTGTGTATAAATGTCATTCTACACAAATTTCACTCCAGCAGCTTTTCATAAACTCAAGTCAATGATGATATGTTCAAATATTTGAGTGTTTCCTTTAAAACTAGAGGCAAAAAAAAAATCTCTTCGATCCGTTGACACAGCTGTGAAAGACCGTGGTGCTTGCACATAGATTTCTTTAAATAATCTGAAGATCTTCTTTTCACCATCCCACTGGTAAATCTGGGAGAAGGTATAGTCACTTCCCAAGGCTAGGTAGTAATTGTTCTTGAAGGAGAAAGGCTGCAGCGTCATGGCTCCTCGGGATGGAAGAGCCTGTATCTCCACAAACTGTTTGCTATTCCATTTCATAACTCTGGAGTCACCGATGAATCTCGTGAGTGTGATGTATAGGCTATCTTGCATCCTGAAACTCTTCACAGCCAAGACATCTTCCATGTTGGGGATTTCACTGTGTGGGACAAACTTTTTGGAAACTTTGTTCCACTGGAGTATAATGGGAACCTGGGAACGGCTAGAGAGGATTAAATGTGACTTCCCATCTATATCAAGAAACTCGGCATCGGTGTCCCTGAACCACTCATGAAGGGACTGGTATGAGTAAAATCCTTTGTTATTCCACTTGTACACTGTTGACAAACCTGCTTTAGAGCTATCTGCTATGACAAAAAACATTTCACTGTCTATCTCAAAAAGTTCTATATCATTTGGCTTGGAAATGCGAGATACTTCGATATCCTGGAATTTGACAAACTTCGTCCAGCTTTCATCATACTTGTAAATGTGTGAGCCACCAAAGAGCTGTGCCACCACCACAAAGACTTGGTCACCAACAAGAATGGCTTTACATCCCACTATGGACTGACCTATAGCCCAAAGGAAAAAAAAAAAAAGCAGCATATATATATATATTAGCACAGTACAAAGCACCCTTAGAGCTACAGAAAGATTACCAAAATCACCCCTCCCCTTTTTTAAAGTCACACCATCTCCTAATTTTGCCTTCTGCTACATGCCATCAGAGCTTCTTTTCATGATTTTTTCTCCCCAATAACTGGAAAGATGACTTCAAATGTTGGAAATGTCACAGCCCTCAAATTGTGCAAGTATGATGCACCCTAAAATGCTCATTCCTTTTCATCCACCCTAAAATGCTCATTCCTTTTTATCCAAAATAATTTTTCTTCCTTTCTTTGTTCAAACACATGCCCCCTAATATCCAAAACAATTATTTAAGCAAAATTTTATTATTGCAAAATATCAAGAGTTGTCATCTCATGACTCAGTAGGCAGCTGAAATTCTCTTATTCCTTGAATATCCATCTTTCCAGCTTAACTAGAAGAATGAAATATAGTCTATTTCTCTTGGTGCAAGAGGGCCAGAGTCAGCTTTTTCTGCTGTAAATAGAAATATCAATGCATCTTGTGGATATATCACCTGACAGCAGGATGAAAAAGATAAATCTAATTATGTTGTTTCTGTTAAGTATTCCTGAGATTATGTTAAACTAGAAATATTTAGGAATATTGCAGTTGTCAGATTAGAACAGATCAGGTTATGGCCCATTCTGAGAATGTCAAGTCACTATACACTACACGTCAGGAAAGTAACAATTAGACTGTTTGCAAAAGGTTTTGTTGGAAGAAGAGAAGAGAAGAATTCCTCTCTGAAGTGCACCGTTGAAGCAGAACCATAACCACACAGATTCCCCTGTGCGTGCTTGGTCACAGTCACTACAGGAGACTTGCTCCGGCACCTCTGCTCGTCCCCTACCCGTAGCTGTTTCACAGCCAGCCTGGGATGATCTACCACCCTCCCAGTGCAGGAGGTGGGGGATTCATCTCAAGTACCATAAGGTATCTGTCTGCAGCGTAGACATGAACGCTCGAGTTGATCATCCAGGCTCTTTCTGGACTAACTTAGTCAAGAAGCGCTCCAGAAAAGATTTCACCCAGCCTGGATGTCTCCTTTTGCAGAGGACAGCAATGCCTGTTCTCTGCGTGTTGACTGCAAAGGCAATCTCGACAACTAGCTCAGCTCTGTAAGCCCATGTTGTAAAGGGCTAAACTCAGATACCCGAATGCCAAGCACACAGTTAGCAATAAAACTCCCCACAGAGCACATAGCTAGCTCCTGAGCTCGACAAAACACTTTTTAGGCTCCACAAGAGGCTCTTTATGTGCCTGTGTCCCCTGGCAAAATCTCTCAGTTACATTCAAGAGTCCAGAGCTCAAGCTCAGGCCCACAGGAACATTGGGCAGTTGTTCGAGAAACGAGCCTGGGCACGTAGGCAGGGTGTGGAGCTAGCACACCAGTCCCCAGCAGAAGTGTCTCCTGATCACGTCATTCACAGGAAGGTGAAATACGTCCAGAAGACAGCTGCCTTTGGAAATGACCCAAACTCTACATTTCATTTCCAGAGCTTTTCTAGAGCTCTGTTAGCTCTCTTTGGGCCACTGACTTCTCAGTTTACATCCACTGGTACATATTCCCCCCTAATCAACCAAAATACAATGAAAGCTAAAAAAGCAAAACTTTTCATTTCCAGAATTTCCTGATGGAGGAGTAGCATCTTGTAAACTTCCATCAGTGACACACATAGCTGATCTGAGGAGGTAGGTGCCTGCTGCCTTTGCAGGCTTCAACACCAGATGACAACACAGCATATTCTTTGTTTCCCAAAATGCAAGGTGAAAAATAATCTTTATCACACGTAACAAGGAACAGGAGGGAAGGTTGCTCTGTGGATAAATTTAGCTCCTGAGTCTTCAGAACCAGTAGCTTGAAGTATCTGGGAAATTGGGCAGTGTATAGCAGCAATAAAGACTCTGTCCCTGCTGTAGTGGTATAACTGAGCACCACGAGTGTCAGTTTGGGACAGAACAGTCGTTAGCATTAGAAAATCACCTGGCATCCACATGGGCTTTTTGTTTGATGAGCAACCTGGCCAGGATGCTAATTCAGCATGTTTGCAAATGGAAAGCAAACATGAAAGCTTTACAGCACATGACTTTAGGTAACAACCACGGTTTAAGTATCTCTATGTCACCTTAAGCTGTGAAACACGCTTTCCTGGCCAGCCTACCCTAGAAGCATCCTCCAGACCTATTTCCTATTACATGCAGTAGAGTATTTTTGTATTCTATTTCGCAGGCACTTCGGCAAGAGTAAGGGCTCCTTCAACATATACTTCAACTCACAGTGTGATTCAGGCAGTGAGTGCTAAGCTGGGCCATGGCGTGACAATCACAGCAAGTGTTTGTGCCTTCAAAACAATTTTCAAGATCAGACAAAAAAAGCCTAGATTGTGTCCTACAGCCAGGTTAAATGTGTGTGCATTAACAAGATGCACCGCTCCATGAAGTTACTCATGTCCAAACATTACACACTTCGATCTACCAAATTCAACACAGATTCAGGACAGAAACCATCAGCTGGTCCCATCTATGAATATCATCTTTGTGAAACGCCAACACTTCATCAATGCCTGGAATCCCAGTGTTCATATACCTGTGATATTGTCATAACTCCTGAAATTCATTTCAATGTGATCCCACTCCAGCACCATGCAGTTCTCCATGCTGGGCTGAGCAATGGCAACGAACACATCATTCTTGGAGTTGAACGTATCCACTGAAACTGACTGGTAGGGCAAAATCTGGTGAACAACAAAATCTAGAAACATACATTTACAACAGTTAGGATACATCCTGGCTGGAAATGCAGAGTAAGTGGTCTGCGGCTCATTACAATGATTTACACTGAAAAATGAGTGAAACATCCTGGATTTTGTATATAACACTACCATGGAAGTGTAGGCGCTCACACTAGGCATGCAGCAACAGGGGAAAGCGTCTCCTGCTTTAGGCGTCATAAACCGTCCTCTGGAAATAGAGTTGCCAAGGAGATCAAATAGGTTAACAGTGGCAGAAATCAGGTTTTCCAGCTAGGCTGGCTGGTATCAATGAAATCAGGCTATTGAGAGAGAAGTCTCTTTCCCCACAGCTGGAAGTTGCTTTCCCGTCAAGTGAAATGGCCTTGCTAGAATCACTTTCAAGCTGAGAGACAGCAACTTCCAGCTGAAGTCCAATAGCTTCTTAAGTCATGCAAATTTAATCACTAGCAATTTGTGTTATGCTAAACCAGGCAGAAAGTGAAATGATATCTGAAGTTTGCCTGGGGATAACCCCATTTCAGCTAGACCATAGACAAAATGGTGTAATCAAAACCTCAGTTAACATAACGTTTTACGGGGCATTGTAAAGTAGTTTAGGCGTAAAATACAACCAACCTGCAAACTACTATCCAGTGGAAAACTTATCCTAGACACTAAGACTGAGGAGTTGAAGCAACCTGTAAAGACTAGGAGTGTAACTCCAAAATTCAAGATTTTGCCTTAAAATCTAAGTGGCTTTGTAGATTAAACTCTAAAATTCACCCTGGGTGAAGTCAGCAGTCAGCAAAGAGCCAATCTGGGGCAAAGCAAGGAGGCTTGGGTCTGAATTTGATCTGTGGCCTGGCAGCTGGGCAAGGTCATTATTATCAGGAAAAGAAACTGGTATAGCAGAGCTGACAAAGAAAAGCCAGTGCCTGGATCTAGAATGTGGCAGAAGGGCCTGCGCTGAAGTGATGTATGGATACAGACATATAGAAAAGGAAATGCATCTTCTGCCGTGATGGCGTTTCTCTGCAGAACCACACACCGCTCTGTTTCAAGCTCCATTTGCTACATGCCTTCATCACGCACTCCTACGTTGGAAGGGCCTGGGCATCCAGGGATTTTGATGAAATGGTAATTAAGTCCTCACTCGAGTCCCTCATTTTGGTGCATTATGAAATAATTGTTTTTTGAATGAAGAACTCTCTGTCTCTGCATGCTTGAAAGCCTTGCCCTTGAGGAGTTACACTTCCGGAGAATAAAGATAGATGACTACCATTAAACAAACAGAGCAGATTCTACAGCTGCGAAAGAAATGACAGTCTCCATTCTTTGAAGGACTATTACAAATAGAGTTTGGGCTTGATTCATAAATGCTGGTAGGAGAACAAGAAAGTTATCTTTATTCTCACTGGGAAAATAAAAGGACTGGAGAAAACTGACACCGAAGTATGCAGAAAGTAATAGTCAAGTCATAAATCATCAAAGGTAGCTAAGAATGGGAGAATAGCAGATACAGTCATAGAAAATCAAAGTATTTTTTAAATCTTGAGAAGAAAACCCGAAAAAACTAATCCTGAAAAAGACGTATCCTGAAATCTGAACAGTTGTAAAACACTTTGAGGGAATCTGTGAATTAAACCAAACCAGTCTGTGTGTTAATACCCACTGCTCATTCAGAAATGATTCAGTGTTAACACAGCTATTTTTACTGGTACCTGTCACTGGGCTCTTTATGTCACTGCATGAGTGAAATTGGGTAACAAAAGCAGTCATAATCAGTAAAAAGCAATAAACACTGGTTTTAGCACCAGTCAGAAATACCAGACTAATGCAGAAGAGGGTTACAAAGTAAGGAGGTGCTGCCACATCAGGCTTGCCAAAAATCTACATCTTAGGGACTCCATTTAGTTTTACAGGCAGGTCCACATGCCTTGCTTTAATGCTAGAAGGGCTTGTACAGTAAATACTGCGCTGGGGGGTGGGGGTTTCCCAACATCTTCCCAACAGGAGAAGGATGAGGATGTGGCCCTCGCTTTGCCCGTCAGCAGCACGGCTGTCCTGCTCTCCCTCTCGCCCTGATGCACAGCTTTGCTCTCCCAGCCCCAGGACACAGGGGTTTAACCTGCTTTCTGCCAGCCGAGGGCTGGGGTGGTCCTCCCAGCCTCCAGCCACCGCGCCGCCTCCACTCCCTCTGCAGCTGGATTGGCATCAGCCATGATGGGTGAGGGACCCAGCACCTTGGTGGTTGGGCTGATTTCCCTTCCAGCAGCCCCTGCTCTGGCTGATCCCAGCACACAGGAGCGCTGATGCTAGCACAGCAGAGGGGCATCACATGGGGAACACTGCAGGACACTAAAGGGAGCGATGATCTGCTTGGGCAGCAGCTCCTAAACTGCATCCTACGACTGGGTTCTCCTCTCCTCACATCCCGTCTTCCCTGCAGTGGAGATTTCTGCTCCAGGTGAGGCTACCCGGGAGCTGGAAGCGCTATGAGGGAGTGTTACCCATCCCTTCCCATCTCCCACCACAGCAGCACAGGTAATCTCCTGCACAGGAGCACCTTCCTTCCAGGCAGCAGGGAAAGAGAAGACCATCTCTTCAAGGCAGCCCCAGCTGGGTAAAGAAAGGGGAAACCAAGATTCCAGAGCTCGGTAGGATGATCCCTGCCAGCACGTCTGGGCAAAGCAAGGTCTAGGCATGCACACAGCCTGTTTCCAGCAACTGTGGGAGCACGATGCCCGTTTTCCAGTCTCCTGAAAGTAATGACAGGTTCCCCTGACGTGCTTACAGCCACAGCACAGCCCCCTCACACACTGTTGCGGGAGAAAGACAAGAAACGAAGTGAAACAGCTTAACGTGCTTCCATGATGCAAGCTGTGAGGAAATGGAAAAGAGAGAAGCTATCACAAAGAGTTAAAAGTGCAGATCACCAGCACTATGAATTGCTTTCTCTGTGAAGAAGCAATAGGACTACTTTGTTCTTTGGCTCTTTTTTTTTTTTAATTTGGCAGCACCCTCTTTCCATCTCTCCTCCTGTTACCATAGTAGCAGTTCGCTGGAGCCACTGAGATGCACATTTTACCCAACAAACTGCTTTGTTGCCACATTCTACATCCAAGTTATGCTCAACACAGAGTACCAGAGACCAGAAGTGACGGAAAGCCTGATCCTGCCTGGCAAAGGAGGGAAATATGATACTAAAGACTGACATGAATGAAAGAGGCTTGAGAGGCTGCCTGTCGCCGAGCAGGAAAGGGGAATACACCTACAGGGGATGTTGCTGTACTGCAGAGTATGGTACAAGCCCGAGTCTGTGACTAATCAGTCCTCAAGGAATGCATGTGGGCATATTTACACTCCCTTTGGATCTGGGGAGGCAATGGCAGAGAAGAAAAAATCAGCTGTGGCCTGACACCGCAGACCACCAAGGCCACCAGCAGGCTACAGCTTCAGCAAGGTAGCTTCCAGTTCAGTGCAGGGGACGTGAAGCTGTCTCAGAGGTGACACACTCCTGAAGATTTGCATTTCTGCTCTACTTATCCCTGTTTTTTCTTATGGCTCGTTTCTGCATGCAGTCTGTCCCTCTCGGACACTTTGTAAGGACGCCAGAGCTCCACGTATTCTGCATCCTCCACTTCCACCAAGCACTGGAGCTCTGAGAAGCCTGCTGCTCCTACCCCCAGGCCAGACGGGTTAGGCACACAGCCCTCCCTCACAGCAGCCAGAGAATAACTGCTTTGAAAACACCCTTTACAGTCTGAAGAATGTATTACAGCTATGTGCTGTGCTGGGAGAGCACTTCTCTGATGGCATCTGAGCAAATATTTAGCTGGGCAATCCTTGCACCACCTAACACCTTAGCATGTGGAATTAGATTTATGCTTGATGTAATTTTGCTTACAGCAGACAAAGGGACTAACATTACAGGTGAATTTTGCTTGTTGCAAATGTACAGATAGGTTTCTATTGAGATGTCATCTAAGAGATGACAGAGGGCAGGTAGGTCAGTATAGGTCTGAGGACCAGGTAAATAAGGCTTGGTCTTGCACAGTTAGTGCTATGCAATTTCTTAAACCAGACTGAAATAAAAAAATGTCTGCTTTTACTTTGTATTTTTGCATCTGGGTGATTTGGCAGACACAGGAACATAACTTTGGTACTGTTCTAAGCTACATTGCTCTCCTGCTTTGACATCCTTTTATGTAGCAGATTATCGCACTTTACCTCTGCTGCTCTTCTGACAGATTTTTAAATTCTGAGTTCATTCTTTTTCCCTTTACATATTGCCCTTCAGTTACCTTTCATACCTTGTCCTGAAACTTCATTTCACATTAATAGTAATCAACTTTTCTATTGTCTTTTAATAATGATGACTGACTTAACGACAGATGAGAACCCGAATGCCTCTGATATTACTGTATAGAAAAAAGGCAGAGTGCTGATATCACATACATGAAAGATGAAAAAGAATACTCGTAGCTGATATTCTCAGTTATATGATGTGACTACATTCGAAGACAGGTAACTACGGCTGTTCAGTCACAAAGTATAAGCATAACCACAACCACATGCAAGTTTCTCTTCACTTCCTTCAGCATGCTTTACATTACCTAAAATAAAAATCAAGATCCTAAACAAGACAGTAGTCAGAACATTATTGGACATTTCTAATTTAATGGAGTTCCATGAAGAACTGCTGGCAGTATTGCTGCCACATTTGATGCTATTAAATCGTGGCCTATTGAATAAAAATAACAGATATAGCCACATCATTTGAACTTCTTTTCATTGCTTTCTGTGAAATGCAGAGATTTTTGGAAGCTCATCTGCCATAACTATATGGCCTTATTCCAGATAATAGAAAGCATTCTGTGATGAAAATTAAGTCACAAAGTGAGTCATAATCAAGTCTTTTGGAATATGAATACTCAGAGCTCTTCTCCCATTATCACTTAATCCAAATAAAAACTCGGTACTTACTTCGGCTTCCAAATGTAATTTTCCCATTTTATGCTTGTTCTAGTACTCAGAAGTGCTTTGTATGTAACCCTTTCCTCCCCCCAGGTCATGCTTATAGAAGCGAAAGGGTATATTCTAAACTTCTGATATTTAACCATTTGTAGTGTGCTTAGAAATATACATTCTGAATACCTGTAGTGGTGCATTCATAATCAAAACTTGTCACATCATTTAACTTCTTATCCTGATATTCTGCTGGACCAATACACAGGACATCAGAAACAGTGGAATTTGTCATCTTTAACCACAAAAACAACCACTTGGCTTTGCAGTCACACTCAAATTTATTTCCCCTTAAATCTCTAAAAAAACACACAGAAATAAACATATTTGAAAAGGTTGATAGCAATATGAATACTACAGAACTGTTATCACCCTGACATGCTGAATTTAAAAATATCTCAGTAGCCTTTAATCGTTTTTGAACTGAGAACAAGGAAGTTTCTTAAGTTTTATTGGGAGTCTCTTACTAGGGACTCTCCTTCACCGAGTGCTGTCCTTGGAAAAACTGTTTCAATCTAGGAAATACGCTCACACGTAGTCGTAGTAATAGAGCACTGTGATTCACGTCTGAAGTCACTCACGCTTATAAGTTTTCATAGGATTAGGACTGTAACATAATAAATTCTGACAGTCTGGTTGTCTGCTGCAACCCCCATTCCCACCATTTACCGCTGACACAGATAAATCCCATTCCTTCCCTGAACTACTCCAGTACCGCTGGTTGACAGAGTGGCCTTGCTGGTACTGTTTCTGCATTACATTAAAATACAGATGTAAGGCTTCTATTTTTCAAGTCATTGCTGATGTGGAGTCAATTTGACCTCCCCCTACTAATGTATGTGCGATTTCAACACTGTACCTGTTCTTCGATCCCTTGGCAATCTTTGTGGCTTACAATTACACTTTGCTGTTTGGAAGAGCCAGGCCAAAAATAGGGGAAGCTGACTAGCAGCTCAGTTACATCAAGAAAACACTGACAGTATGTCAGCAATGTGCTACAACTGCACAAAACCAAGAAAAAAGCATTTTGGGTTTTTTTAATGAATGCCTTTTACTAAGATAATCTCAGGGAATACATGCAACAACAACAGGAAAAAACGTTCAGAGAAACTGTAGCTCTAAAACTCATTGTCTCCCTTTCCCTAAAAAACAATTCATAGGAAACATCAGAAAGAAGTACAATAACACAAGCTATGTACAGCATCACAAGAAGCAACAGGGATTTGAGAAACAGTTCTTTTAGAGGAGGCTGCCAAGTAAACAATTTTAAAAAGAGAAAAGCTAGAACAACAAAACACACATTTCTTTTCTGTGCAGATACCAGATACGGCACCTCACAAACCCAGAACGTAAAACTCAGAGTAACAGAGTGACAGAAGCAGGCAGTCAATAGAAAGATTCTCATTACTTACAGCTCAATTAAAGAATCTAAATCACTGAAGACATCCCTTGGCAGAGCTTTGAGATGGTTATTGGCCAAAGAACTAGAAAAGAAAATCAGAGCTTAGTATCAATGCTTATCTCTTGTCTGGCTGATTCTTACTAAGTCTGAGCTCACCTACAGGTCAGTAATTATCTAGTACTGTCCAGCCACTGGCATTGGTAATAGTTACAGGCACATACAAATTATTCTCATTCAGGAATGGAGATTGCCTGAAGCTCACATAAAGGTAAAAGATACAAAGTTTTTTACTGCCCAGGTGCAAATGTAGCACACAGTGCAATCGCTGAGCATGCCGAAAAGAAACAGGAATGTTAATCACGAGTATGCAGTGTGGTGGTGCTACCAGTGCAGCACCTGTGCGTGACAGCCGCACCCCGGCACCAGCCGCGAGCGTGCCCAGGCAGCCGAACACACCGCGGTGCTGCCCAAGCAGGAATTTTTTTAAGGCCAGTTTTTAATTTGTGGAGGGCACATTGCTGACAGCAGGGGGAAGCTGATGCACAGAGGGAAAGGGAGGTTTTGTGCGTAGCAGAAAAACCAGCAGTCCCCCAGAAGTGTTTTGTTCAAGTACAAATTACTCTGCTAAGTGTTAAATAACTTACAGGTGAGTCAGGTCTCGAAGGCCACGAAATGCATTTCTTGAAATTGTTTCCATTTTGTTTCCTTCAATGAATCTGGGGGGGGGGGGGGGGGGGGGGGGTGGAAAGTATAAAATACTTTAATTAACATTATTATTAGCATCACCAGTGCTTTAACTTATGGTCCCCAAATTCAGCAGGTTTCTGGGCAGCCCCTTTAGACTTAAAGGTGGGGAAATCTCGGTGGAGCTGCTCACGTTCCCTTTTCCCCTCTCCTCGGGTGGACTGCACAGAACAAGGCGAGTACCAGGCAGCACAAGCGAAAGCATATGACACAAACATCCAGCAGAAGAGGAATAAAATGAACAAAGCAAAAATGTCATTCCTCTGTCAGTTAAGTCTGCTCAGCATGTTTCGCATGTGGCAAGAGACCTGCGTAGGAGAGGATTCTGAGATGGACTTGCAAAGGACCTCCTTTCCTCTCACAAACCACCTGTGTTTTAAAACTATGGGGCAGCACAGCGATGCCAGGGATGCCCAGGCTGCAGGCGGGCTCTCTGAGGGGCAGCTGCCGTGGCTGCACATGCAGTGCCACCTCCACACCCCGGAGCCATGACTCGAACCACAGACATCCCAAGTCTGCATAAATGGCAAGGCCACTGCCTTCTTCTCGGTGCCACAGTTCAGATCTCTCCAGCTGGGATGCCACCTCTGCAGGGTGATGGCTGCACACAGGCCATGGCCTTGTGCGCTGGGGGAATGACGACAGGCACATATCAATTCCAAGAGCATGCTGCTCTTCCTGACTCCATGTCAGCATTTAAAGAAAGAGCTGATATTTGAGCATCTTGACCCCTGAGCACTCGAGGATGCATCCGTAAACACACCATCAGCCCTGTAAAGTGATTGCAGCCAGGTGGCCATCAAGATATTGCATGGTACAGCTGTACTTGGATGATGACAACTGCATGCTGACTTTATAAAAGGTTTTATGAGATAAAAGTGTCTCCTTTCCTCCTACGCATCCTTGTTTGCCTTCCAGGGAAAGAGAGGAAAAATGCTATGAGCCACAGTCTTTTCCCGAGAACCAAGATGGGGATGCAGGAGACAAGTGCTCTTGGTTCTGCAGTTTAGACACAGCCAAAATCCTTCAGGAAGTGGCTGGGACCCTGGCTACATGCAAAGGGTGTGGATGAGAAAGTGCTGTGCCTACATGGAAGACGTTAGAAGAGCGTTCGGTGTTACAAGGCTGTGTGAGGACACAAATTCAATCCACAGAGCAGAGAGCTAAACTGCCTCTTGAGACCCTCACCAGCACCTGGCATCCCTGCACAGCACCAGCTCACCGGTCCGTGCAAATAAACATGGCTTCACTGCACACGCTGCAGGAAGGCGATGCAAATTTGGGCTGGGACTTGTAATTTGCTGGATTCCTGAGTCACCAAACCTGGCCTCAAAGGGATGCTACCCTGGGAACACCACTCTGTTCACCAGCAGAGCTCCCATCTTCATCAGACCTGTCTTACCTAACCTCTGCACACAGGGCCAGCTAGTTTAAGGGTGCATCGAATGCCATTATCAGTGCTGCAAGCGCAGCAGGACACAGCTGGAGATGTAGATATATATGTATCTGCTGTGGGTGCTTCCCAGCTGCTTTTCATCCAGAGACTTTGCTTTGTACACAAAGGAACTTGTCATTCTTGTTTGTCAGTGAGGTTCTCTTATTCTCCATCAGGTCTGATCACTGGTAGCTGAGACACGAGTTATTGAAGCTTTAAGAGTGTTACTAGCTACATGGCCAAAAAAACACGCCAGAGAAAGGCCACTCACACCCGGTTCCCAAAAGCGGGAGGTGCGATTTGCTGGGAAGAGGAAGAACTCTGTGGACTTGGCAGGGAGGGTGACCACAACCATTAACCGAGACTACTTGTCCAGCTGCAGCTAAAGGAAATTGAAACTGTAAGGCTTTACTGGTCCACATCCTGTTCCCTGGCTTGCACCTGGCAACCAGGGATTTCCCCTTTGACCAGCTGAGGAGGGGCAGGACTTTTTCCTTTCGGACAGGGATCTGGCTGCAGTCATTAGTGCAACCATTACAACTGCATGTACTGCTGGGATGAGCTCATCAGCATTTGAAAGCAAGTCATTAATGAAAAAACATTAACATGGTTTTCTTTCTTTTCATAAATGTATTGCAAATTAATTTTTTTCTTCTAGACACTCAGAAAACAGAATTATTATATATCTCGCTATCTCTGAAAAATCCATATGTAGCTGAATCATGGATTTTAGCATATCCATTTACCATTATCCTCTGGTTTTTTGTCTGCAAATTCCATTGTTGGCTGCTCCACACATATCAGACTATTAATCCTGAATATATCCCACCTTAATACCTGTTTGCCTGCAAGACTTTAGCGAGAGTCAGTTCCATAAGCATTGTTCTTCCTTTAGAAAAAGACAGAAATGTTTTCCACAGCTGCCTTTCAGCACAGGAAAGTGGGTGGAAAGAAGAAATTTTTTTCAGATCGTATTCAGAGTTTCAAACATACCAGCTCACGTCCAGCAACAGAGAAATGGCAGTTCTTCAGAGTATGAAGTGAGGACAACCTGGTACCAGGGCTAGTAATTTTTTTAAAGAAAAAAAGTAAACTAAAAAAAAATAATCAAAAAAGATAGATTTGGAAATTAAGGTAATGTAAAAATCAACTGCGTAAAGGAGAGTTAAATAAATGTAAATTATACTATAAATAACTGTAATAATATATATGGTGTATTAATATATTTTCATATATTTATTATTATTTGTAATATAATAATAAATGCCATGGGCATTAAAGGGATATCAGAAAAAAGGTTAAGTTGGAGAAGAAAGTTGGGGGAAGAGAGCTGGTCTGGTAATCAGGGTTGTTCTGGACAGCACACGGACACTCTGCAACTCCTCTTCAGGCCGCCAGCAATCCAGGAGCGGCTCCCCCACCTCTTCCTGAGGTTCAAAGCCCATCGACAGCAATGGCACTGTGCTGGAAAGCCCAGACACGCTCTTGCTAAGCAATGCCTTTTCGGTGTACTGTAACTGCACAGAGCCACCTTGCATTCATAGCGTATTTCAAAAATCCACTGCAACCTCTGAAAAATGGTGAGCCACCGTAAAGAACATTTGCACAACAGTGGAACATAAATCCTTCATCTCCCCTGCTCCTGGTAACCACAGTGAAGACTAAGACTTCACAGCAGGAATCTTGGCAACTTATCAAAACATCTTGATTTATAAAGGACAGGGAAAGACATAAAACACCAAACTTACAGGTATTCTAGATGGAAGAGACCAGCGAAGGCATCATCTCGTATAACAGTGAAGGAGTTGGAGTTCAGCAAGCTGAAAATGGAGAGCAGGCATTAGGAAAGCACATTAAAACCTGACAAGCTGGATTATGCTTGTTGTGTTTATTGCCCATGACCAAACTAATCTTACTGACTTAAGCCCATATTGCCCGACCAATGCAGCACACATAAAAGACCGTGGCATGGTCTATAAAAAAAAATATATCAAAGACATAATGTGATGCTAATTAATGTCCACTACTCCCCAGGAAAAATGCTCGCCATGCCATTCACTTTGGTTAAATGCAAGCTGGCCCTTGACTCTCTGGTCCCCTGAGCAGGACAAGCCACCTTTAGAGGGTGAGTGTAGACCTCAGTTGCCCACCACCCCTCCAGCCACACCGACAATTTTCAAGAAATCATCGCAGCACCACTCCTGAGTTCCCAAGCGCCAGCTCCCATTTTATGCAGTCGCAGCACTGCCTCAGCACTCACTCATTCTGCGCTCCCAGGGGGATGCTCCGAGACTGACCCACAGACAGGCTACAGCCCCCAGCGTGGGGAGGACAAAACACAGGTCACACAGCCAGTTTGTCAGCTGGAAACACAGACCTGCCCAAAGTGCTAGAGAGAGAAAGTCCTGCTGTCCTTGCAAAGCAAAGTCCTGTGTCTGCAGGCAGCAAGGAAGAGCGGTGGTGCTGACTGCTCCAGGCACCACTGCCTTGGCCTCCCATGTGAACTTCAGGGACAAAACACTTTAGAGCTGCACTGGAGCAGCTGTCACCTGAGCCAGGACAAGGCAGTCAGGGTCAGAAGGATGCCACAGAGGCTTTGCCAGCCAAGTTCCTTCTTTGCTGTATCAAAGCACAACCGTGGATGATCTCCAATGATGATGTTCAAAGGGACAGAGAGTGATCTCCTTTTAAGAAAACAGCAACACTTTTTATTTGGTCTAAAAATCAAACACTACTCAAATCATTTTTGGAAAATTCAGAATTTTCTGCTATGACTGAATATGCCTCTACTAATCGCTTTATTACAGTAACTTATTAATCCTCTTTCTATATGGTTTTAGGCATTTTACTAAAATTAATTTAGAAGACTAACGAACATGAAATGCAAACCTTCCCTGTGATCCTCGGTTATTATGCTAATACTAGACAAATGCTCCTTAAATTATCCCAAAGAAATCTGACAAAGATGCAGACTGCCATCAAAAATAAATCCTTGCGTTACTATTTTACCATGGCTACTGCCACAGAACACATAGTCCTGAGGTACGTATGCACGTATCTCTTTTGTCATTTAATTATTCCTTTTTCTCGTGTTTGATGGGAAATATCGCAAATTACACTCAGCAACAAAACCCGTCAGGGCCCAAGGTAGTGGCGGTGGTGGTGACACTGCCCTCTGGCTCCCACAGCTGATTTACTGCATAAAGTGAGATGGGCAACTTGTGACTTTCTCAACAACTGATCTCTATCCCACCACCCCACACCCCCCAACTTCTCCTTCTGGAAATCTATTACTACAGCTGAGGAAAAGGGATAACCTTCAGCTACTCTTCCTCCCCCTTCCCAGTAGCGCTATCCAAAACAAGCCAGATTCCCCCCCGTCTCTAATTCCCCATCGACATTTTCTCTCAACCCACCCTTGGACTCACCCCCTCCTTTCCCAGCTGGCACAGGTCTGCTGTTTGACCCCATTCACTGGTGGTCAAAGCCCCCCTGCCCAGGGCTCTGTGCTGGCCCCCAAGTCCCACAAAAACCTGGGTTTGGGACCAGTGCCATGCAAAAGAAGGTGAAAGCCTCCAGCCCTTGCTTCGCCCACTTCTCCCCAGCATTTTCCATGGGGTGCTGCTCCTCCCAAGCGAGACAGGCCTTGGAGTCAGAAGGGGTGGCGATGCCTGAGGAGAAGAGGCTGGCCATCCGGCTACTAGATGCTTTCAGGGACTACCTCTCGCTAAGACCAATTTTAACACCTAGCTCTCTGGCAAGTGCTTACCCTGGGTTTCTGGCACGCCTCACATCTTTTTGCTGATTTTTTCTTTGCAGTGTGTCTTTGCCTGGGAGTAAGCGGGTCCTTACAGGGGGAGGTGGGAATTGCCCGCTCGGCACGGGGCGTCACCGGCAGGCCGTGCTGGGCTAGGCAGGGCACAGCAGCACCTTGGCTTTGCTGTAGGCTACTGGAGAAACCAGCATCCAGGCTCCCCAGGGGGGTCACGGGGCACTCTGTGCCTTCCCAGCTGCTGCCCCCCCGGACAGCTAAATCAAAGCAAGTTTGGGTAAGCTGCGCAAGCTGCCGGCACACACCTCACCATGCCACGGGCACGACCCCACGGCCTGCCCGAGGTGGGAGCGCCCAGAGCCCATGCTCTCTCTTGGGAGGCCCACCAGGTCGGCAGCCATCTGCGGGGCTGCCCTCCGAGCTGGATGCTGAAGCACGGAGGGTCGCTGCGGACACCACCAGCACTTCAGGCACGGGGGCTTTCTCCCAGGTGTGTCCCCGCAGCCTCTGCGACGTCCCAGAGCCAGCGCGAGCCTCCCGGGCACGCAGCGAGCAGGAGTGGGAGCCACCACAGGACTCCGGGGATGGCTGGGTGGGTGGGTGAGCAACCCGGCCCTAAACTTATTAAAGCTGAAATTAAAAAAAGAAACCCACGACAGGGGCTTAGGGCACCGGAAAACATTTTGTCCTCCTTCAGTAACTAAATACGTGCTTATGAAGTGGTTTGCGAGCGGGAAACGCATCCCTCGGGCGGCAAGCGGCGGCCACCTCGGGCGGCTGCGCAAGCCGGGGGTTCACCCGCTCCCTGCCTGGCTGCCAGGCGCCCGGGACCCCTGCGGAGGAAGGGGCGAGCGCTACCTGGGCGCCGCCTTCCCCGGTGCCATACTTACAGCAGCTGCAGGGAGGGCAGGTGGGAAAACATCCTGTCCTTGACTTCGGAGAAGGTCCCGTTTACCAGGCTCCTGGAAAAAGAGCAGCCACCCGTCAGGCGGGCCGGCGCCGCGCCCCCCGCCGCCCCCCGGCGCGGCGCGCCCCGCACTCACAGGGAGCCCAGGCCGGCGGGCAGGCTGCGCGGCGCGCCCGCCGCCCCCACGCACAGCGCCGACTCCCGCCAGCAGCTGCAGGGCGGCGCGCAGCGCGCTGGCCTCCGCGGGGCGGCGGGCGGCAGCAGCAGCAGCAGCAGCAGCGGCAGCAGCGCGGTGGCGGCGCAGGGCGCCAGCAGCCGCAGCGGGCCCGCCATGCCGGCCCCGCCGCCGCTGCCCGCCGGCCGGCGGCCGCTCCCCGCCGCCTCCCGCGCCCTGACATCAGCGCGGCGCCGCCCCGCCGCTGCGCTGCGCTGCGCTGCGGGGCCGGGCCGGGCCGGGCCGGTCCCGCCGCCGCGGCCGGCCGGGCGGTGCGAGGGGCGGTGCGAGGCGGGGGCTTGGCCCTGCCGGGGGCAGAGCCCGGGGTGCCCCCGCTCCCGGCGCCCCGGGGGTGCCGGTCCGGGGGCTGCTGGTTTTCTGGGATGTTCCCGCAAGAGAGCTGCGGGTCAGAGGAGCCGCTCGGCGTCAGGACGGCTGCTCGTGCCGCGGGGTCGGAATTCACGTTAAACACAAAGCGGTACAGCTGCTCAGGGCAGCCTGCGCCGCCGCCTAGTGCGGTGTCCGGCGTGAGTTACCTCCCTGCCGGCTAGCCTGAATTTCGTTAGGAAAGGCTCACGCTTTTTAAGTAAGGCAGTCTTTCTAGCGTGAAACTGTACGAACTTTCTTAAGGGAGATAGATGTATATACATTGTATATACATACATATATGTATATACATATACAATGTGTAATACATTGCACACTGCATAGTCATGCTTACTAAAGGACCCCAGCTCGTTGCAAGGACGAGGATGGCAGCCCCCACCCTGAAGCAAAAGGGATACCCCTTGGGCTACTGAGGTGACACCAGCATCCTCACCCCCCACCCCCCACCCACCCCCCCCCGACACTGCTGTGCAACCCGCTATCATCTGGCAGCACAATAACTGTAGCCAGACCACTCCAGGGACACCCAGAGCAAGAAAGAAGCAGATGGATGATGACGCCACAGAATTATAGTTGCTTTGCAGTAGTCTGTGCGCGTGTTAATAAATGATAGATCAAATCATGTTGTATCTGAACACTTGAAAGGGATCAGAGCTGTGTGTAAAACCACACTCGGGGTGACCCAATTTGAATGGGACGATGCCCCATGCACGTGAACAAAAGCATTGCTCTTGTAACTCTGTCTCTTGTCTCTGAGCCTCTCCTCTTGGTCGGCACGGGCCAGTTGCAAAATTTTCATGAGAGCTCCCACTGCTGCAACTTGTGCCTGCTGCCTCTCACCACTGACTGCACAGCTCCCACATAGCCTCCCGCGAGGCAGCCAAAGACAGCAGTAAGCCTCCTCTTCTTCGTGCTGAGCAGACCCAGATTTCATCATCTCCACCCATACATAATCAGTCCAGCAGGCAAAAATTCACAAAGTGTGAGCAACACCCAAGTTAACGGGTTAATTCCTTTGTCATCTGATCAGGTAGAAATAAGACAGAGAAATTACTTGAGGTCGGTGTTATTCCCAGTCGTCTTTGCTTGGTTTTATCTTTTCAGTGATTTTAATGATTCATGTAATACCACTCTTCACAGGAGCTGTTACGCACTGCATCTGCATCTTAATTCAACAGCCACAATAATCCCAGGATGTTTATTTCATTGGCAAGCAGGCAGAAATTGTTGTGAACCCTGAGCCCTGTTGGATTTTCCTGTCATTCTCTTCCAGCTGGGTACTTTATCCTGAGGTCACTGTAAGCCCCCCAAAATAAATACAAGAACACCACCAGAAATCAAAAACTTTTGATACTGCCTTTCACAGCACCCTTCTGGAGAAAATATCCAGCACACAGCTAGACAATTCCTTAAGATGCCGGGTGAGAAATTGGCTGATGGGTCTGGCTCAAAGCATTATGGCAAATATGCTTCAGGCTGGCAGCCGGTCACGGGTGGGGTTCCCCGGGGCTCAACTTGTGCTCAGCACACTGTCAGGAAACACAGTTTCAAGGTCCGGTATTGCTGCAAGGTTTTAAATGTCTTAGATGCTGTATTGGTATGTAAAGCACCTTCTCTAAAAGATACACACCTATTTCATCCCAAAGAGTTTAGGACCCCAATTCCACAACTCAGTTCTGCAGCTTTCACTGGTGCTAAGCTCTTCCATGCAGACCTCTAAACATCCCACGACACTCCAAAAGGGGAGCTTATTTACCTGCTGTCACTGCTCACAATTAATTTTGCTGACAGGGTGTTTTTCTGATTTAACTGATTTAAATGGGTTTTATTTGTCAATCATTTCCCCCTCCCTGGGGAAGAGGAAGGGGGATTTTCTCCTGTTCTCCCCACCTGGGGTGTTTTCTGCAGCTTCGCCTGCAGCAGACCTGCTCCACTCAGTGAGGGGCTGCCAGGTACAGACCGCTCTCTCTGGAGGTCTTGGAGGTCAGAGGAGGATGAGGTGGAAGGAGAGGCAGGTGCAGTGGGGCTGGGGTACTGCACAGGAGGGAGCTGGCACGGAGAGCGAGGGCTTTGACAGAGGCTGAGGAGAGAGCCTGGAGTGCCAGCAGGATGCAGCAGACGGCCCTGTCTTGCTGAAATTAAAAATGAATGATTGCCTTGGAATAGTCACATGACAGAAAACAGGTGTGTGAGGGGGTTAGAAATATAAATATGCATATACATACGCACATATAAATTTCCTTAAAAGAACATAAAAAACCTGCTTGTTTTAAAAAGCCGTGTCTATTGTATCCATACAGTAGCCCTGTATAGAAACAAAATCCTCTCTCTTCTTTGAGAAGAAAAAAGTTGTTGAAATAGAGCACCAAAGAATGAGAAATAACACTGAAATGTGCATTCTGTTGCCTTCCTTCAAATTCCAGTTCATGGGCTTAGGTGATTTTTTATGTAGACTTGCAGGTGCATCCATTTAAGTCATGCCACAAATAAATGCAGTCAGCTGCATATGAATGATTGCGCTATCAGATACCCATAGATAAAATGGCATTTCAAACCAGTAACACAAGCATAGGAGCACTCAGACAGTATGTCAACGGGCATGATATCAAAATCTGAACCGATACATGAGGTGCAAAGGATATGCCATGTCTTTCAGCAGTCACCCTAACCAAGTGTGCCAGGAAACATGCAGGTCCCCTGGGACACCACCACATGTACCCCAGTGCAGACGTGTACAGTGCTGCACGCGATCCTCCCAGTGGATGTTAAGTGGAGGATATTCCGATTCCCAGGTAAGTACAGCTCAGACATCTTGTCACTTTGATGTACGATGTTATCACAGTCATTTCTGCGAACAGGACGACTCTTTCTCTTTTCCAAAATCTCAGGTATTTATCTTGGATTGCAAAGAGAAACAGAATCAGACAAACATTTAGAAGCACATAAATATTAAAATAAATACCCTGATGTGAAAGTTATCAGCTCTGTTTCTTCAAGAACAGGAAGGTATTTTTCACATGTTCTCATTTTCATGTCTCAATCCCTGCTTTATTGAGTAAATACTAACATAAATGCTTTCACTGTATTTTTTCCTGTAGCTTGACAGAAGTGGACAGTAATGGACAAAGAGATGATCAGCTCACCCCATACAAAATGGGAAGTATAGAAGGGAAGAACACTTCAACCTTTTGTCTGAGGAAATTTAATTGCTAGGTTAATTTGCAAATAAAAATTAGTTTTGTTGGATCATGACCGACCACCTGCCCAAAGTAAGAAATTTGAAAAAAAACCTGTGGGTGAAAGGAAAGTATGTCAGTGGAAGTGTTCCCGCTATGAGGACTCTTAATTGCTTGTGACCCTGCTGTGGAAGAAGGTATGGGAAAATTTATGCTCTGAGCAATATTCATCTTGCTGAGTGTTTTCCTTTCTTTCTTCACTCATGGTTGATGTGACCTTTTTGGACTCCAACTGCTAGAGGAGATGTACTGCAACATGCAGAGTACATTATTATTATCTTGAACGTTCTCCAGCTTTCATACCAAATGTTTAGTCTGCTTGGTCAGGATTAAATGTCCTTTGCTTTTGACTTCTGAAGATTTCTGGTCCAGATCGCGCACCTGGTATATTACTGCAGTTTTCTTTTAAAGAAGCACAAAGGGGATTTTCTTTGCTGAACTGCAGCACTGCAAGGTAGGCTTTTATAAAAACTATCTTAGAAAAATATTCTCAGACATCAAACAAAAGTACAGATTGCCAAATCCCACTTTGGAAGAGCTGGCAAGTCCTCTGCAATGACACCCTGCGCACCAGCCCTGGCTTCTTACACCCGAGGTGTGCTGCGCACCATGTGTGGTGGGGGTGGTTATTCATATCACACCAGAATAAGAGGACTTGGTCAAACGTGTTGTCCTTGCTTTCATGTTTACCAAAAGCCCCCTAAACAGGGATTCACAGTGGCTCCAAACCCCCAGATCTAGAAAGGACTTACACAACCCAGAAAGGTTTTCACATGTGGCTTCACCTATGGTCCTACCCTGCAATAAGTCTTCTTGAGAAAAGGTATTAACAGTATATTAGCATCACATATAGAACAAAAGCTTAATAGACAGAACAATCCATATGCCTTTCTCTTTCGTCACTTGTGAAGGTCTAAGACACCAAAGGAGCTGCAAGGTGTTGTTTGAAGAGCAAAGTGAACAGCATCTGACCTCAGGCTGTACATGCACGTCCCCCTGCACCTCCCCTCCCTGCAGCATCCTCACCCACCTGGGATCTGTGCTTCCCCACTACCCCAGTTTCAGCAATCTCATGCAACAGTCGTTCTCCTTCCCAACAGCCCCATGTGGCATATGAAGGCACGGACCCCATGTGAGATCTTTTATTTCATACACGAGTGCTGATTACATGCAATCACTCATCCACCCAAGTTCTGCCTTGGAATATGCCTACATGCAGCAGAGCACCTTTGCAGCCAGTTCACACTCCACTGAGCTCTTTGTTGTCCTCCATGCCCATCTCAGGAGGTCTCTTCTTCCCTGATACTTAAGATGTGGGAGGCTTTGTGCACACCCCTCATTAGGAGGCTTTGGCCATGCCCCTCGCTGCAGACAGGTGTGCACAGAATTAATTTGCAGGTGACCTCAGAGAGCCAGATTTAGTGCTAGTTGCTTCCTCACTACATTGTAGGCATAATCACTCTGCAGCCTGGCACCCAGATAACGAACAAAGGCTTTGCTCAGAAAGGGCCCTTACAGCTCTGTGCCCCATCGCTGTGCCTGCCCACTGAGCAGGAAATTGGACGTGCCTCCATCTGGCGCCGTGCTCTGGGTGTGCCCAGCCCAGCTGCCACCAAGTGCTGGGCACTGCAAAGGGTGAGCAGAACGAGGAGCGGCTGAGCGCCCCTTGCCTGCCCCTCAGCTCTTCTTCCCACTGCCTGTCAGTGGGAACTCAGCATCTCTGCATCCTCCGTCCTCCTCTCCAAACTGGTTCAAACTGAACGAGCTCAAAGTTATCAAAGGGTTCTGGCGAGCAGACGCAAATGCAAACAGATAGTGCAATAACAGAAGTCTCATTTCTTTAGGACACCAGGCAAAAGAAAAAGCCCACAGGCAGGATGACAATTCTATGAGAAAAAGAGATTTTCATATTTGCAGGATGACTGCATTTCAGTGTTTCACTATGTGAAATTTGGTGTGCTATTTGACCACCTAACCTCCCAAAAAATCAAGAAGGAATTTTATTTTTTCTCATTCCACCTTAAACTGGGAAAAAAGTATTTCTAAATTAGACTTGTAAATTAAAGAAAACTTCATCCTTTATATTCTTAAGGACAGAATATCTGTAGTATTGGCTACATAAGAAATGGTCCATCTGTGAGTGGATTATGTGCTTTGAAATGAATGAAACAGAATTACTGTATTTTTTTTCCATGTATGGTCAAAACTCAGATAACCTGCAGCCCCTTAAAAGCATGGGCACTTGAAAATAGATCCTGAGATAACCCATAATTTCAGATAACCCACAAAAAGAGACAGGGAGGCTGTGGGAGAAGGAAAGCAGGCTTTGTGGGAGTCATGGCAGGGGGCTATTAAGCTACAGAAGGCTTGGTTTTGCCTCGTATATGCCTGTTTACTGACAAATTGTACAATCGACTAATAAATTTTAATGCCATTTAATCAGCTGCGGTTCCCTGACCATTTCACCCCAATTCCACTTACTGATTTCATGTGCACTGAACTACTTCAAACCTTGCCATTCAGCCCCATACAGCACCCTTACGGAACAAACAGTCGCTGTGTTTTAGGAGAGGATCAATTCTCTGCAGTCCCAATTTCCCTGAAAATGACCCCAAACTGGCTTCCACACTTTCAAAATGAAGTTCATGTCCATCACACAACAGACATTGCTCAGCTTGGAGGTTGTAACCACCAGGTTGCAAACAGCAGTCAGACTTAATCTGGTACAGCTTTATTTATGCTAGAAAGTGCTATGGTATTTTCTGAATTTCAGGAAAGTCAAAGCCCATTTTCTCAGCAACAGGTGGAACCGTCCAAGATTAACCGAGTAGATGCAGAGCCGCTTGGGTGTATTGACACCATAGCATTTGGTGCCAGATTTGCTAGATTTTACTCATCTTTCTCCTAATTTCTATGCAGTTTCCATCTGTTGTGCAGCCTGGGCATACTAAATGTTGCTGGAAGTGTGAAGGGGCAGTGCTGACTAAGGCGTAAGGGGCCTTGTCAAGCTCTGCTGGCTTCTTTCTTTCCCTCGTAAGTCTATCCTGCTCCATTTCCACTGCAGTACTTATGCACTGAAATACTTGTAGAAGGTTCTACTCCCTTACCAGCTCTTTCTTCATAAAGCAGCTACCTGCAGGTGGGTTTCTTATCACTGGATGCCACGTGGAGAGCATCAGGATGGAAGGAGGCTCCTCCATTGCTGCTTATACTCATTTCACTGTGAGTGTCCCTCCCTTCATTTTCTCTTATCCCAGTCCCATGAAAATTATGTGTGGTAACCACTGTGCTACAGCATGTAAGTAGTATTTTTACTAAGTCTGTTCTGTGTTTAATGATGTTAAATTATGGTAAAATATGCTTTGTATTGATAAAATGTATTTATATTTTAGTACAAACTAATCCAGTGCACTGAAAAGCTATCTGAATGTATGACAGCAAAGAAGGCAGGTTTAAAACTGCATGTATTAAGTAGGTGCAAATCATGATATGGAGACCACCAGCTTACAGTAATCATAACGTCATTTTGCCTAACTTGGCACACTGTACCATGGACTACAATTTAATTTAAGCAAGGGATAAAATTGTCAAGTCCATCTATATTACATTTGTCAACCAGCTGAAGAAGACTCATTTAAATTCACTTGCAATAGTACAAACACTCCTGTGTAACAAGATCAGGCATAACCATGCATATAGTTTAGCAGTTGAAGAAGTGGCACATGCATGGGAAGGTCTGAGGACCTCAGTGCTTACCTGGCCATTCCCCTCTGAGAGCAAGTCCTTGCTCAGGCTTTGGGTGAGCAAAAGCTAAAACTGACCTGGCTGATGACTTAAGGCGTGTAACTCCAAGTGCATTTTTCCCACCCCTCCTCTGCCCATGGCCGATTACCCAGCTCGGGGAAAGCTTGCTGCAGTTGTTCAAAAAGTCTTTTAAAAGCCGTCCAGGTTTTTCACCTAAAATGTTCTTGACGAAATTTGAGTTTTTCCTCTTGCCTCTACTAGGCTGTCCCCTCACCAGCGAAGGGAGCCTTCCCTCTTGGTTCACCCCACTGCCAAAATGCACCAGGAGTTACCTCGACCTACCTACTCCTCCCTTTGCTGCAGCAGACCTTAGCCAGCCCAGCCCTGGTGCTGGCCAGCAGCCACCATCATGGCAGGCCCCTGCGCTGAGAGGTGGTGTGGGAGGAAGAGGAGGAGGAGGAGGAGACAGCTTGCAGGGGGTGAGGACTGGGTCAGGGGTCTCCAGAGAACTCAGCCCATGGGTCTCCATGGGACCTGACAGGCTGCATCCAAGGCTGGTCACAGCACTGGCTGCTGTTCTTGTATGGCCACCATCTTCCTCTGAAGGGGCTTGGGCAGCCAGAGAGGCCCTCAGTAACTGGAGGAAGGCAAATCTTGCACCTCTTCCTGGAAAAGGCCGAAAGCATAACCTGGGGAACACACACTAGTCAGCCTAACTTTGGTCCCTGCGAAAATCACGAAGCGAGTCCTCCAGGAACACTTTTCTTGAATGGATTATATTTACCTTAACTTTAGCAAGGTTTTTGACACTGTCTCCTGCAATATTCCTACATCTAAGTGAGGACATTATGATCCGGATGGGTGGATAACTAGTGTGTGAAAACTGCTTGGATGGCTGGGCTCAGACAGTAGCAGTAAATGGATCATGCTCTACCGGGTGGCCAGTGACAAGTGGAGTACAGCAGGGACATGTCCTGGGACCTGTCCGATTTAACATCTTTACCGATGATTCCAGGAGCACACTCTCATCTGGCTTACGGATGACACCAAACAGGGGGAACATTCAATACACGGGAGGGACGTCTGCCATGCAATGGGCCCTGACACACTGAAGGAATGGGCCAGGAGGAATCTCCTGAAATTCAGCAAGGATGAATACCACGTCCTGCACTTTGGAAGAAAGAGTCCCCTGCAACAACACAACTGAGGCACAGCTGGCTGGGGAGCAGCTCTGCTGGGTGGACCAGGGGATGCCGGTGGGTGCAAGCTGGGCATGAGCCAGCCGCATGCCCTGGCAGTAGAGGTGGCCACGAGCAACCAGGGCCATACTTTACAGAGGCATGCCCAGGAGGTCCAAGGGAGTTAACTAGATCCCTTTACTCAGCAGTGGTGAGACCACATCTGCAATCCTGTGTCCAGTTTTGCCCCTCTCAAATCAAAGAAAGAGGATGATGAGCTGGGGTGGGTTCAGCCAAGGGCCCCCAGCCTGGCTGGGGTCTGGAGCGCTTCCCTGTGAGGACAGGCTGAAGGAACTGAGCTTGTCCAACCTGGAGAAGAGGTGGCCTTGGAGGCATCTAACTGCAGTCCCCCAGCATCTACGGGGAGGTCATGGAGGAGGCAGGGCCAGGGTCTTCACTCACAGAGGTGCATGGTAGGAGAATCGGAGACAACAGATGATGAAACAAGAGAGGGTCAGACTGGATATATGGAACAAGGTTTTCCCCAGGAGGGCAGTCAGACAGTGGGACAGCTGCCCTCAGAAGCTGTGCAGCCTCTGTTGTTGCAGTTGGGGGAACAACTGTATCAAGCCCTGAGAAACCTGGCCTAGCCTCAGAGCTGGCCCTGCTCTGAGCAGGGGTTGGACTGGTGACCTCCTGAGCTCCCTGCAACCTGAATCATCCTGTGATCATGTGAGTCTGTGGTAACAGAGCCTTGTTTATAGACGCCATAAACAAGAAGCCCGGCTGTAGGTGGTGTCACTGAGATCAGGAAATGTAACTTTGAATTTTTTTGCCTTCCCTATATTTGAACTCTCACTAAAAATGATGGATTATTTCAGGGTGGGGTTTTTTTTCGCATCACCCAGATATATTCATATACATGCATATCCGTATATATAGAAACAGAGAGTGTCTGTGCATTTTCCTCTGTGTATTTATCCACTAAATGCGTGTTTTATAATCCTCAGTGTTTTGCAAGGCTACAGGGTAATCTGCTTCATTCAGTAGTTACTCTTGCTAAGGAAATGCACAACAGTCACAAATGCTCCGCAGTTTGTTGCTGGGTAAACTGTAGCTCATTTGTATTCAGCACCCTGCATAAAAGTGATAAGAAGCCAAATACTCCTAGGAAACAGCACAAATGAAATACAGCACGCAGGAGGCAAAGTATTTATAGAAACAAAATATCAGCATTTTCCACACATTTACACAAAGCAATTTCAGTCTTTTCATAGGAAAAAAAGAACATCTCTGGCACTCATTTACTCATTTCCCTGCAGTCACATATTCTGGCCAAAAAGCACTGACTACATAGAAAACCTTCAGGTCACAGCAAATTAAAGATCAATGACAACCTAAAATAGATGCTGTCATATTTTCACTCCTAACATGTCTTTGTAATAAGAGCATTGTTTTAGTAAGTAAATAACGTGACATTTCTGCTTGAATGGGATTTTAGCATCGCGGCTGAATCCTGCCTGCACATCCCCAGCCTACTATGAGAGAAAGAATTATATCTGCATTTAACTCCTTGGGACCTCTGGATTGATTAGCTGAAGGCTGTTAAGTGCAAGACAGAGGCTTGCTGACCAGAGAAGCAGCTAACCACATCTTCCTTCACGTGTGTGTGTATCAGCCATGGCCTCTGTTCTGGATGGCGAAGCCTTGTGTTCAGGCACGATGCCCACCTGCACCCCTGGGGACAAGCCCCGCGCCCCACAGCAGGTGCCAGACCTGCCCTGGCTAAGGGTGCTCCTGGTGATTTGGCCAAAATGCTTCAGCCTTGCTCAAGAGAATCGAGGAGAGGACTGTGGCAGCCTTTTGAAGGACTAAACGTATGCACCCCACTCACGTCAAACTGGCTACACTGACAGAGGGAGAAGCGGGTCGGGCCAAGCCAGTGTCTGGCGTTGCTGCTGGCACTTGCCCACCCACCCTTTCCCCGTGCCACCGAGTACAGCACCTGTGCCACTGCCTCTGCCACCCAGCTGGCAAAGCAGCCTGCCCTCCGTCTTTGAATGAATAGGTAGGAACAGAGAACTATTTTTAGAGTGTAGGTGCTTGATTCTTAAATCTAACAGTGACATTTTAAGACTCTGATTTTGTTATGTGTACTCAGCCCTCCTTGTGCGTGTGGCTCATATAATCTTATGAGTAGCGTTAAGCCTATGCAATAACACTTATGGACTGGAGCAAAAATATGGTTGTTCAGTCATCCCACGGTAAAGTAATAGAATATATAACAATTTTTGCAGGAAGCTTAGAAAATAAGCACATATGCAGCTAATTCCAAGTATTATTCCCATATGGCTAAGATGTGAGTAAAGGTTGGGAGATACCATCAGCTGTTCCTTCTGCTGTGATCCCTTGGCTTAAGTCATGATTTCCTATTTGTGGATCTTGGGGGCAGGGATTTGGGAATGAATGAAAAATGTATGATAAAATCCCAGCTGAAGTGTGAATTTATCTTTTATTGGTCTGTTATTGCTGGAGCTTTTATTAGGAACATTGAAAAACAGGAAGAACAAGAGAACACATTGGAACCATCTAATACAAAATAAGGAAAGAAAACGGAATAAAAGAAAGCACCTGAACTGGGAAACAGCAGAAAGACATAAAACTATGTTTTTGCTGCCATAGCCTAGAACTGAGTTAAAAATATTTTAGACGGAAAATTTCTTATCTATTAGTAGAAAAGACATTAAATTTAATGGCACTAAGCAATCTTTTGCAAGTCTCTATTTTTACCTTTGTTCTTTTCAATCTCTACCGAGGGTAAGTAAGTGACTAAACACGCAGTGATCAGTACATGCCAGTGATTTACGAACAACAAAGGGAAGGCTTGGGCAGCACTGGAGGCTGTGTGTGCAGCAGGAGCCATGAGGTGCTGTTGGTTGCATGTAGTATGACAAGGGATTTTCTTGAATCTATTTTCTGTCTCTATCTATACACACAGTGTTTGCAGGTAAAGCAAAGACACTTAAAAACTGTATTCCTGCAGCACAGGTTTCTCGCTCTACAGGACAGCAACCGGCAAATCTGTTCCTACCTGGCAGAGGAGTGATGGTATGCCAGCCCTAGACAAGCCTGATAGAATGGAATAAACTGAGGAAAAAGGGATGCAGTTATAAAATATTTAAAAACCTGATCCTGAAGCAGCTGCAAAAGAGCAAATCCAAGACTTTCTGGCCAAAAATGTGGAGGCCTTGCAAGTTGCTCTGCTTAGGAGATATTGATGCAATGCTGTTTCTTACAAAATTTCTGAGCCCTGTTCCTTCGGGCATTGGAGGGATTAAGAAAACAAAGACAGTTTCTGTGCTTCTACCAAGTCTCTTCCAGGCAGCATATTTCCAGACCTGCCTCTCTGGGCTTTTTCTCAGGATCACGCTTATTTAGGGCAGGTCTGACTTTCTGCTCAGTTCTGTTTTTCTCTTCCCTTGCATCTATAGTCAAGGGTCAGAAAAGTTCCTCTTCCCAGATGATTCGGTTTCTTCAGTGAATTTACATGTCATGTATTGTGTCTGCTGCTGATACTAAGTGAAAGATGGTTGCTTCATACTTTTATAACACAGCTAGATTAGTATGAAACCTATTGGAGACAAAGATGAATATTCAAGCTCAGGACACCTATTTCACCCTTCAAGACACTTACTGATTTACTGAGGTCTTTAAAATTAATGCGGACACTCCATTATGTTTTAGATCACATGATTAACCTGATCCAGTTTCTCCAGAGCTGTAACGAGGATGTCAATGTTTCCAATTTGTGTACCCAAACAACATCTCTTTTCCTCATATCAGATTTCTATTTCCCTTGCTAGGATCCTTGTTTACACTTCAATACCCATAATTCATAAGCATGCGACAAAAAAAAATACTGTGAAGTCTCTTACAGGGTCAGCAAGATCTTATCTAGAGCAATGCACACATGTTAGAAGCTGCAGTTTAGGAGTTGTACCTTTCACTTAAAAGAAAAAAAGACAGGCTGGGAAAGTAAGCCAATAGCTCCCTGTACAAGGTCTAGGTGCAGAACACTGAAACCTCAGTAAGGTATCAGATGGACCTTGAAGGCCACATGAGGGAGGGCACAAGACTCTTCCCTCCCACAGGCAGGAGGATGGATTACTAGCAACAACTAACTCCGAGTAGGCTGGTGGAAAAAAAAGAAAACCTGATGTAGATGTGCAAGATTAGATGATTGAGACATCCCTTTTTGTGCCTTGTCTGAAGTCAAACATGCTGAATAGCTTGAGAATTTGGGCATCACCTACAGAACATGGTTTTCAATAGTGAAGTGGCCTCCTCTTGGAAGGCTTGGCTGTTGCCTGACTCTGATGGGTCCTAAGTTCAAATGGTGCCCGTGCCTAAAACTGCCGAAGACTTAGGGCTCCAGATCAGGCATACTTCAACTCAAAGGGTAAGCAAACACAACTTTAACAGTTGGACTTGATGATCAAAAAGGTCTTTCCCAACCTAAATGCTTCTATGATTCTATGAAAGGAGATGCAGAAACAGGGCATTTATTTGCCTCTGTCCCCATTAAATCCTTGAGCCACTACATTTTCTTAGACCCCCTTAACATACTATAGGATCAAGGCCTTCATGAAATGCAGTTCTAGCCAGTATAAGCACCACCTCCCACCTTCCTGCATCAGCTTTCTGATCAGCGTTCATCAGGAAATGACAAATCTAGTCTCAGTTTTGCCCCAGGGGATTCTCTAAGTCTTGAGAGAAAGAGTCTTAGCCTGAGGCTTAGAGTCTCATTCCTCTGGAGGAGGAGGAGGGAGGTACTTCATCCTTCCAGGTGTGCCAAGGAGAAAAAAAAAATCCCCTCAATGCTCATTACACTGTGCAGAAGCAACAAATAGGTTGACGTCCTGTGGCCTCATAACGCAGGAAAGAAGGGCCCGTGCTCCAAGGGTGCCACTGCCCTTCAAGTGAGCGGTGCAGGTGCCCCGGCTGTGGCCCATGGCTGGGCAGTCCAGCGAGGCACTCTGGTCGTTCAGACATGCCATGGGGCTCAGACTCTCTACGCTTTTTAGGTCAAAAGGACTTCTGGCAGCTGCCTTTATAAACAGTCTGGGGACGGTGGCTGCCATTCAAAGGGGCCAGGGAGCACAGCCATCTGAGGTACTCATGTCTTTTTCTGTTTCTGACAGCTAGGAAATCAGCCTCTGGGGAGGCAGTCTCATACCAGCAGTGTTCTGGCCTAGATATACCCTCCAGCAAGAATCAAGAGGGAGCTGAGGGACGTGGACTGGCCATACTGTACCACAGGGGTGCTGGAGACGGCAGCTTTCCTCCTCTTACGAGTTATACCCCGCTCCAGATCCAGGCTCGCAGACACAACCCAGAAGTACCCCAGTTAGCATATCCTCAGTGTTCAAGGCCATCGCTTTCTATAGGCAGCACCGGGAAAAAAGAGGCTTAACAAAGCTATTACAAGTGCAAATGCATATACGCCCTGAATATCAGCTACAAAAGGAGGTAGCTGGTCTCTGGTGTGGAGGCTGGGTTCACGCGGTCCTTCTCTGGTCCAGCAGTCACTGGTATTTCTTGGCTACTGCAGAGGGCTCAGGACAACGTCACCTGCAATGCTGACAGCTGAACAGTGACGAGCCTTGTCCTCCCCTCCGCTGCAAATCTAACACCATGACTTGCAGTAGAAGAACTAGCACTACAGCATCTGCTAGCTGGAATAACAGCATATTGCTATGAACCAGACAGTCACTGAAAACAAAAAACACCTATCACTTCGAATTCTGAATCAATGAGCTAAAATAATATCCTTGCTTAAGATAAAAGAATGAAGCCACCAGAGTTATTCTATACCATTTGACCAACTTTACTTTATACGACCTTTTCCTTTCTTTACATTTTCCCTTTTGCTTTCAGAAGCAGAATTTTTAAAAAGTTGTATTAAAGATGAGTTTGAGTGAAAATGATTTATTTGTTTTGGAGCAACGTTAAGACCCATTTCCAGAAAGAATGGAAAAATACAGTCAAGATCAAAAAACTATGAACAAAGACAAACGTAAGTTCTTCGGGAGTGCAGCCAGAGCTCTGGGTGCAGGAATCCCAGAAGTTCCTGCTTGACAGGTGGCTGCAACCAGCTGGAGCATGGGGAAAACCCAGACACTAGCATGTAAGAGCAACTGAGGGTCATTGCAGCAAAGAAGGAATATGAAAAGATTCAGATTAATCTGTTGGGAATTGCATATTGTTCAGTAATAGGCTTTAAGGAAGAACTGCCAGGAAGATGAGGCAGGCAGAATTTGCTGGAGGAACAAATAGGAAGAATCTTGTGTGGAATGTGGAAATAGTTGGCACCACCTATCGGTGACCATTTTAGATGGGAAAACGCAGGCAATATTCCCAAGTACGCTTATGCAGATAAAAGAGAAATGCCATTGCTACTTTGATGTTTGTTTTTATAATGGACACTTGAAATATTTATAAAGATGGGATCCTTAGTTACACCTTTTGTGACATAGTTTAGGTTGATTCTTAATAATGCCCTGAGTACTTGGAAAATACATAGGTTTGACCTGAAAAAGATGAGATTAGGCTAGCTTTATATCTGCCCTCATTTCAATTAAAATAAAAGAAAATCCACTGAAAAGCCTTTCCCATGTCTCTCACAGTTATTAGTATTTAAAAATACATGCAAAAACCTCCATATGCACTAACAAGCAGCAGAGTGGAAAAGACTATAAGATAAATATCTGTAATAAAGAACTCAGTGCCTTCTCTCCAAAGCCTGTCTAATCAATCAAAATGCATTTTGCTCTGCATATTTGCCTATTATATTTGCTGACCTGTGTGAGTAAAGCTTACAAATAGTGACAGTCTTGTGCTTTTCAGGAAGGAAGATTTCAAGTAGGGGGCCATCCATCATAGCACTGGCACTCTTGGGAGCTCTTTGGAAGCAAGCTAGGGCTTCTTGGGTTGGGCTGGGGGCTTTTACTTAGCACTTGTCATTGTTACAAGAATGGTTACTGAATGGGTACCAACAATGAAGGGGTTTCTAGAATGGCACACATGACTTGGACGTGGAGCAATACAGTTGCTGCCCTAGTAAGCCTACAATTTGAATGCATTAATTTGTCTGTTCCCTGTGCCCGTCTTCTTTTATTTGCCTTTTTTTTGTTGTTGTTGTTGTTTGTTTGTTTGGGTTGGTTGTTTTGGGGGGATTTTTTTCCTTTTATTGTTAGCCTGTTAGCTAGGAACCTCCACTCAGAGGAACCAGACTTGCCCACAGTTCAGACAGGTTAAACATTAGTGGGAAGAGCCTATGTGGAGAGATTTGATTAAGGTCCACCAGGAGCTGCAGTTATTGCCCAGGCTGATGCCAAGTACCAGTGAGAGCCTCAGCTTCCCCTGAAGTTCATTTGCTAGTTGTCAACAGCCGGTAGGATCAGGCCCCACTCCTGCAAGCTCTATTAACGTGTAATTGGATTTGTTCAAAGGCATTCCCAAACAGCACTGCTTTATCTCATGCCTTGGTTATCTTTCTTGCATTTAACAGTTGGTTAAATAAAGGGCACAGGTGAGTTCTGCTGGGACCCGTCTGTGCTTGGCCCAGCTGTGCGGCAGTGATCAATAACCTGCTGGTGTTCCAGCCCTCACACCAGCGCAGGCTGGCCTGCAACGTGGAGTGCACCGCTTATCTCTCTGTCTACCCCATGTGTGTAATGCTTGGAAGGAAAAGCGACTTAATTCTGCTATGTTCGACATCTCCGAATGCAGTTGTTATTTCTATTAGCTATTAAAATTACCTGAATTTCACAAAAATCTGGAAAACATATTTGTGTACTGAAAGCATCCATGCAAAATGTGAAATCGTAAGGGAAATTTTATATAGGTATGGATTACGTGTGGCTTAGGAGATCATGATTTAAGGCACCTATTTTTTACCAAGAGAACAGTTTAAATTATTAGAATTTTTTTAATAAAACATGTCTTAGAAATGTCAGGGTTTAATTTTTGCCTTTAAGTATTCTTGTATGCCTTCTATTTATTTTATTGTCGAGATTTTGCAGTAAAATTGAAAGCAGAGCTCATCAATGCCCTAAGTTTGGACAGAAATTACAGCCTTATTGGAAAACAAATCAAATATTTGTGTATCAATGCAGCGTATGCTGCTGCTGCAGTTCAGCACTCTCTGTTAAAATGCAAAGAAAACAATCTACTCTGAGATAGAATCAGAAAGAGATTTTACATTTCCAACTAACTGATACTGCTGAAACTTTTGCTTTCAAAATCTTATTTTAGATACACTGTTTTCTGGGAAGCTAAAAGTAACAGTGTATATATATATGTGTGTGTGTATATATATATATATATAAAGTTTTATAATATGCCCAGAGTTTTATTGCATGTGGGTAAGTTATTTGCTTAACTTTAAGCAAGCTGTATTAAACTTTCCTAAAACCATAGACTTCAAAGGTAGGATTGGCAGTGTGCAAGAGGCTATGTAATTATCATTGCTGAGATACTTCAAATACTTAAGAGAAATATCTGTTGACAGGCCTGAAAACTGGCATTTTCTGGCAGTGTATATGCAGTGAACTGAGAGCTATAGAAATGGTGATGGCTCAGTGTCACTTCCCTACTCCTCCACTGTACCTCTAGAAGGAAATCAGAGGTCTTTGTATTTTCTAAGCTCCTTTTATCTTAGGCCCTTTGAAATTATCAAAGGAGCTAGCTAGTCAAAACCACGAGCCTGGGAAGCGGGAGCTGCTGATTTTACCCCTGTATATGCCGTAACATGGCATTTGGTCTCGTGAATCTTACAGAAAACCTTATTCAGGCAAAAATATATTTTTCCTTGTTTAAGTAGAAAACAGTTAAAAAATGGAAGAGCTTACGTAATCTGCACCTTAAAGAGAGAGACACAAGGACAGGGACAGCATATGTCCCGAGCTGCCTGTCTTGGGCACCAGACTTTGACCTGCTACTTTAGACTTCCTGAGGCAGAACCAAGGGGCGTAACCAGCGTCAACCAGCACAGCTACACGAAAGGCAATTGGCACTCGGGGGTGATCCTTCTGTCTTTACTTTCTTACCTATAAAATGGGGAGGATACTGAGGTGGGTTGACCTTGGCTGGATGCCAGGTGTCCACCAAGCCGCTCTATCACTCCTCTCCTCAGCAGGATGGAGCAGGGGAGAAACTAAGATGAAATGGGTCAAGATAAATGCAGTTTAATGAAGCAATAGAAAAGCCGCATGTGCGGAAGCAAAAGCAAACGCAAACAAAAGATGTTATTCTCTGCTTCCCATCAGCGGCGATGGTTGGCCACTTCCTGGGAAGCAGGGCTTCAGTATGCATAGTGGCTGCTCTGGAAGACAAATGTCATAAATAATGAATGTCCCCCACCGCCTTCCTCCTCCTTTCTCTTAGCTTTTATTGCTGAGCAGACATCATGTGGTATGGAATATCCCTTTGGTCACTTTGGGTCAGCTGTCCTGGCTGTGTCCCCTCCCAAGATCTTGCCCACCCCCAGCCTGCCGGTGGGGGGGAAATGTAGAGGCAGCCTGGGTGCTGTGCCAGCGCTGCTCAGCAGCAGCCAAGGCACTGGTGTGTGATCACCACCTTCCTAGCTACCCATACAAGCACAGCACTGAGGGCTGCTGTGGGGATCAGCCAGACCCAATACAGATACTTACTTGGCTCCATGTCACAGAATGATGGAGAAATCCATGCTTTCCATGTCAGCCTTTGTAGACCTCAGGCAGAACTAAAAAATACATGCAAATGTTATACAACCAAGATCATAAAATAAAAAATTAAATTTAATTTTTCATTGAAAAGATTTAAGTCTTTTTTGTACATGTAAAGGTTTCTCTGAGATCACCTTTTCCTCTTTTTCTGCCAGCTGCTAGTTTCTACTGGTCTTTTTGGGAAGGCCTTGAAGTAAGTCCCTCATGACGTGTGTGCTCTTAGTCTGGAGCAGTGACACGATCAATCTTCTGAGCCACCACCATCCCCTGCACTTTCATGACACAGTGCTTACACTGCTATATTTTACTGATGAAATGAGGTCATCCAAGACTCACAGACACCTAAATACAAATGCCTGCTACTGTAGAATAAGGCAGAAAAACAGCAGCAACCTCGACCCCAGTGTGACTGGAGAGCAAAGCAGCCTGAAGAGCCCTGTCATGCAGGACATACGAGCAGGATATACTTGTGCATGGGGCCACATAGCAAGATCTGTATGTAGCGCAGGATTTCTGCCAAGGAAATTCATTTCTCTACATCCAGGGGTGAGGAAGAGAGAGGAGAGCTGCAGGACTGCCCTGTACATGTAAATATCAGCACTGCTGTGGAGGAGCCACAAAACTGGAGCAAACAGTGGGGAGGGGACCTTCTCATTTAGTAAACTCATGCCTGCTCAATAAAGAAGCAAAAGCAAATAGAAAACCCCTGGAGTCCCACCTGCACAAAGGGCTAGGTTAAGGCTTGGAGTGGGGCTAGCTCCTACAGAAGCTCTGGAGTTACAACTCCTTTACTCCACACTGAGTTTCAGACCCATTTAGTTCTTCTCCAAGCAATTCCAATCAGCATTTTACGGACACCAGCTGCAGCCGTGGCACTGCCAGCTGCGGTCACGCTGGCCTGGGAGGCAGTACCTCCTGCATCTTCTCTGCGGACAGGCCCACCTTGTCCGAAGGCAGGATGCAACAGACGGTGAGATGCAGAAGGTGGGTGCAGCCGCAGAAATACAAAGCGGCAGCATGCAGAAAAACAAACCCATAAGGTAAAAGGCAGAAGGAGAACACATGGCCCCTGTAAGAAAAGAGGCAGGGGGTGACAGCAACCTGGTAAACTAACAAAGGAGGAGGGAGGGGGAACTGTTGGAAGGGTGAGAAGATTTATCATTAAAAAAATACCTTGCTCTTCCTGATGTGTTTATTTTAGGAATGCATTGTGCGTGTGCAGCTTATCTCTGTAGCTCAGAGAAGAGTATAGATCAGTTCTCTGCTGTCACCTCGACTGACAGACAGCTGCTGCTGCAGCAGAGTGACAGCTGAAAAGCTGCGCGATTGATTCCAATACCGTCTTGCTCCATTGCAGCTAACGAGAGGCTTGTGTTCATTCTGCTTTTATTGAAGTGATTTCTTCTAATTGCCTATTTAACACCTTAAAAAATACCGGGAGATACAGGTCAGTGCTCCAGTAAGCTGATGTTCAGCAATGTTTTCCAGGTACAAATGAAGATTTGCTTAGGCTCAACACAAAGGCTGCAGAGAAAAAAAAATTAATGATCTTATCAGGTAAAGCAGGTGTTGTGGTCGCACCACCAAGGTCACTAGCATTAACAAAACACTCTGAAAACAGAACTGTGGCATGTTCCCAGCAAGGTGCTGGAGTGTTGTAGAGATAATGTGCTCAGCCTCGAGGGGAAAAAAATATGATGCGCTAACACTCACTAACAGCTGTTAATGGCAGAGTATTGTGGACAGGAGAAGGATGTTTGACCTACCAGTCCTTTGGAGGGAGATGTAAACAACTGGCTTGATTCCCCGCTGCCTTGCCCCTGCTATGGCCTTCTATGCTTGTGCCAAGTAAATGCAGCATATATGCTAAACACTCTCACATCAAAAGAGCTGAGTTTTAACACCGCTTGCATGGATGTAAAAATCTACAGGAAGTGCAAGGTAGGGGAAAATTAGGGCCTAGAAATGCAGGAAGACAGGCTTATGTGAGAACAAAGCGAACAGTGAGACTCATAAATGCAGTTATATAGCGACTAAATGAAAACAGCGTCTTTTAACTCTGCGAAGCAGTGCCCCAGGAGCCTTGTGAGTCACAGCTACTTGCTTCCATGACAAACACACGTTGTTACTGCCTCTTCTTCCTGAGCCCGCTGCAGATCCGCTGCATCTAGAAAAGAGAAAACACAACTCCCTTTGGGATCAGCAGACCAAACAACCCAAGGCCAGCTGCACAGTTCACTTCTGCCTCGTTTACACCTGCAGAAGGGCCACTGCAGCCTCTGCCTCGCTTGGCGGTGCAATGGCATTTCATTATTCGGAGCACAAGGGTTACCATCACTGGAGCTGAAACGCTCTTAGCCCCACTCCACTCCATTAGCAAATCCACACATGCCTTACAGCCTTGCTGAAGGTGGCAGTAGTATTTCACTCACCACAACTTTTAATACTGATAAGGGTGCATGAGCAATAATGAAGCATGTGTGCTGCCCATCTCAGTGCAAGAAGAGCGTAAAAACTATTTACCTGTATATGAGCCCGTGGATCCAGAGTTCACTGCATGCAGTCACAACAAGGCACTGGGAAGAGTATATGTAGCCTACAAAGACCTCCAGCAGCCACAACACATTCTTTCTGAAGACACAGAGCCCCTGAGAAATACCTCGCTTCAACAGGGCTGGGTGCCAGTGAGGCTGGAACTCCTAAGCATGCCTTCAGAGAGCGGAGAGGAACTGCGAGGCCTGACAAAACCATCTACTGCTAGAAGACTGACATGGTGTGCATCTTTTCTGAAACCTGAAGTGCTGCCCTGACACAAATTCAACATTCAGCTGAAATTTATAGAAACAAAACCAAAGAGAAAACCAGAGCGTGACAGTTTGTGCCATCTGCATGGAATATGAGCTTGAGTTTTAATAGCATCAGTTATATCATTATTAAAAAATATTTTTGTATTCAAACCCATTTACTGATTATAAACCCTTCAACAAAAAGAGCTAGCAGCATGTGCACTTGCACCTGCTGCCTTTGTGTGCTCCAGTTGACTTCTTGCATATGAAGTTCTGCATCAGTGGGGATGGCAATGCACTGGTAGGCATCCTTCCTCCTCCCTATCCTTTCTCTGATGCACTAGTACAGCAAAGTCTGCTAGAAATAACCCACCCCAAAAAATTACTCAGTGGTGTGAGGGGAGAACAGAGTACTGGAAATGAATACTATTAGAGAGCAGGCTGCTACCGCAGTGAAATGAGAGCTTTACTTTGACAGTCTTCTCTGGTGCTTGCACTGTGCAGCAAGCAGGTCAAGACTACTGTGCACACTCAGACCCTGCTAGAGACTCACTGCCGCCTCAGCTGCACAGCAAGCATTTCAGGCTATTTCTGTTTTTATAAACTTCCTAGACACTTTCCATATCTTCTGTTTAAAAATGTATCTTTGTATCCCAAGCTCCTCTACCTGCTAAGTCATTTTCAATTCCTCTACAACTGTTGAAACAGATGCTGTGCAGAATCAAAGCCAGAACCTGGACTGTAGCTTCGTTATAGAGGGTTCCAGAGGATGACAATGAGAGTAGTAAGAAGACTTGTATTTAATCAAGAGTTTATACAATATGTTGCAGATTTTTTTTAAAGGTACTTCCCTGTAGCTTGGCAGACAGCTTCATGCCCTCAATAGCTACGTTCCTCGTTTGACATATTACAGACCAAACTAAGCACTCTTTCCACCTGCACTTCCTCAGACTCTAAAAGACTAGTTACAGGATTAACTGCTCAGCACCATTTGTGTCTGCAAACTAGTTCTATTTGTCCTATCTGCTTGGCAGCCCAATATCAAAGCAAAGCAGGAACACTTTCTCCTGCTTGGCCACTGCATCCTCCTCCTGCAAGCAGAACCCACGGCGTGGCTGCCTGCGGCGGGGTCACTGCTCTGCATTCAGCTCAGAAACAGCTCAGGTAAGGGACCAGAATGTCTGCAAACATTTTTTTCAAGAGTTTACATAGCAATATGAGCTTTATACATCGCAAAAGCCAAACACATACAAGCAATCCAGAAACCTTCCAGAATGTTGGGAGACCTTGTTCCTTTTCCCTGTGTTTTGGCCCTTGCTCCCCTGGTACGCTTCCATCACAAGAAATGCACCTGAGAAGCTGCTTTTGGAGAGAACAGGTCAGTAGAAACACTACATGTTGTCTTGAATTCTCAATGAACTGGTACGTTCCTACTTGGGAGGCCTAGAAAAAGATTAATAATGCACACAACTCTGTCGCTGTTATGTTCTTTGCACAAGACCAACTTGCCCACCCCCCACCCCCCGCCAACCAGCAGTAAGTGTAAGATGGCAGCAGAATGTCTGCGGCTCTTTGAGACAATAGGAAAAGCCGCACCCATCTGAAACCACCCTATTCTTTCTATTCACATTAGGTTAAAAACCAAGCAGTTGTAATTTTGCTATAGCTGAGTCAGCCTGGATTTGAATTCAGGATCTAAAGGCAAATTAAATTCCACCATCCATGTTAAGAAAGCAATTCAGCTTCTGAACTGGATCAGCTTTGATGCCGTGCTAAAGAATTTAGTTGAAATGTGGTATGATGAAAGACTCCTGTTCAGCAGCAGATATAATTATCACACCGATCTTAATTACATCATGAACTGGACTTTAGGATCCCCAAAAGAGTATTGAAAGCTTGGTCCAGTTACACTGAACTTGGTCCAGAACACTGAAGCTTATCCATCAAGATAAATATATTACTAGTTCTTTGATATGACAGATGCTTGATGAGCAACCGAGCAAATGCCTTTTTAACTGTGATTTTAAAAATGAATGATTAAACTGCACTGAAGTGTACACTGTTATCTTTGAGGGAAAAAAGTATAATACATGAAAAACAATTATTACACAGCACACAGCACAATTTTTCAAGCACTGGTTTTAGAATTAAAAACATTTGAACAAAGGTTCTCTCTGTGGAGAGTCACTTTGTAACCAATTCAAGCCTTTAAATAGCTATTGTTTTAAAAAATTGTCAGCTACAGAAATTGTTTTTCCTTCAGATTCCAAATCCTGTCAGACCAGGTTGATTAAAATGTTGCTTTTTTTTTTAAAAAAAAAAACAACAACAAAAAACCAAAAAAAAGGCAAACTAATCACCCCTTATAACAGTGAAAACAGCAACTCAGTTTTTAAAGCATCATGAACAAAAGGCTATAGCCCATCTATCATTCACATATGGATTCATGTAATGATTCTTCAATTAGAATTATTATCTATACAGCAGCTGAAGACTGAGAACTGCTGATACACTGCAGATGAGAACATTTGCTAGTCTCTGGGCTCCAGCCTTTCCTAAAAAATGATGATCACACAATATAGATTGCTTGGTTTATATGTGTATTAAGCTGCAATGCCAGCATTTACATTTGCAACATTACAATTTTGCTTTCTTAGGCTCAAGAGAATTTGCTGCATCTGGTAGATTTTATTTGCTTTGTATTTTAGGCAATCATTACGAACAAAGTGTGAATAGGCAGTATTATTGCTTAAACAGTCCTTCGTTTTGTTCATTATCTCAGATACTACAAAAGAAGTAAACCAAGAGTGGGCCTGTGAGATGGGTCATTTGGTGTCAGTTCGCTTGCTCTATATTATCCCAGTGCTATTTTCACAAGGCACATCCATCTGCTCCTTCATTTCTTCTACCTATATAGATCCACATAGCATAAGATGCAACATCAGAGGGAAAGAAAAGCATCTCACAGAACAGTTACAGGCTCCGCTAGGGCAGGAAAGTCGCTTTGGTGATTCAGACTGCAGCAGTTTGAGGGGTCCCTGCCTACTGATGCATCCTGCCCTCTTGTCAAAGGTTAGTCTTCAGTAAGCATCTGTAGAAGACACGTTCTGCAGAAGCAGAATGGGAAATGTGCTAGCTGTACAGCCACTGCTTCTCATACTTGCGATGCTCAAACACACCCCAGTTTCAGTATTTGTTAATACACTCTATGAACTGGTAGCTGCCAAGTAGACAGATCACTTTGCTACCCTTGCTATAGGGCAGTAGCAAGGGTACGTAGGGCAGACTACGTAGCAAGAATGGAAACATCCCAAACTTCTCTTTCCGAATCCTCAGCTCTTCTGGAATATTTTAAGTGTTTGCCCATTCCTGCTTCACGGCTGGTAACCACATGCTGTGACCTAGAAGATGACAGAGATAGCTAGCTACATAAATAGTAGCTGTGAGATAGCCTTACTGAATGGGCATCTGTTCTTGGTGTTTCTACTAGGGATTTTTGCTGTACGAACCCCAAGTATGTTCTGAAGCCCAGGCAGCCTGCCTAGAAGTCTCACTAGTAACATGGATGCTGGAGACAGCAAGTTGGTTCTTAAAGATTTCTGAGGTATGTGGAAGCTTCTAGTGACATGTGCCTACGTATAGATGAAGAAAAGGGCTACACAGTTAATTAAGAAGCTTCTAACTTTACCATCTTAGAAAGATCTCCATAGAAGGCAAATATCGTTAATATATTTGTTTTACTCTGCATAGTACGACAAACCTATGCCCATTTAGTGGGTGACACCTGCCATGGCCATGACATCTCCCCATATGTGTTACGCAAAGGAAAACTCTGCTCTGGGTGTATGTTCCAGTATTATTTCACTACTTTATTGTAGATATATAAAGTAAACAGAAATTGATTTATTTGTCATTTATATTTTTCATTGAAAAATACTTATCTACTGAATCTCCTGTTGCAAATATGCTGTAAATAACCAAGTCTTGTCCATTTACTTGCAACTATATTGCCATGTGAATTACTTAAAATTTCATTCTATTTATAGTGACATTACATAATGCTTCTGTCTCTAAAAACTGAATATTAATTAAAACTGAAGACATGTACAGGGACAAAGCACGTAAATAAAACTGCAAACTGGTACAACAGCTTACCGAAGTAATATAACACAAATATCTAGTTCAAGAGCTTATGCCTCATGGTGGAGCACATTTCTCAAATTATTTTAGATTTCTTGACTTCAGGTGGCATCACTAAGATTTACGAATAACTTTAATGACACACAAATTTATTTTTTTCCCAATTCTCATAATCTTAAGTTTTTTTAAACAAAAGGAAGCTTTAAAAGGTCAAAATCAAAACAAACCACTTATTTTTTTTCCCTGGATACTTGTTTATGGTGATTTGTTGAAATTTTCAGCTTTTATTTCAAACGGGAAACATTTTGAAGACAGGAAAAACACTACCTGAGAAAGCAGTTCAATCTATAGTAGAAGTGAGTGAATTATTTGCTGCAGACAATTTGTTATGAGACCATAAAAGGCAGAGGTTTCTTCCTCCCAGAGAAGGCAACTGCTGTTTTCTTTATTCAGTTTCAGGATATCATTCATCAAACGCTTATTTCAGCTGCTACCCGGCACCTCTCTACACTCTCATAACAATAGTTCTAATGTTCGCATTCTGTGACTAGTCACCTACATCAATAATTTATACTCATTCAGGCACAGAACAGCAATACCAAAAACCAGCAAGAAAGGTACCACTAAGGCCTTGTAGTTTTCACTGGCTGCTCCAATATACTGAATGCTGAGGCAGTGAGCTGCAGAGTTTTGGCTCCAGAGCTTGTGGAAGAGCTTTACAGACTGGATAAACTGAGGTATAGCATGCTCTCAGTAATAATAAAAAAAAAAATAAAAATGAAAGGAGCAGGGAGAGAAAGAAAAGACAAGACATTTACACCTCCTTATAGCCACAAGGACTCAGTGGCCAAGTTATATTACATTTCTCCTAGGAGGTGTTTGTACAGCAAATAACAACTCTGACGGTAGTCTGGGGAGCCATACCTTCACAAGCTTTAATCAATCTAACATGTAACTGTAGCAATAACGATGTAGAAGCAGCAGTTCAATTTAAGCTTAAGACACGACCGACCTCCCTAAGTGAGAGTAGCTTCATGATGATGAGCATATTATTAACTTCTGCTTATTAACATCACCTCTTGTATCAATTCATTTGAACACGTGGGATAGACAATCCTTTCAAAAACACTACTTTATTGTAGATAAATACAAAAACTACTACTTTGATTAAACAATTTACAAAGGGCTTTGAAGGATACCTGTCTCAGATCCCACCAAACAAAGCAACTACAGTACTTCCTGACATTTAGAATTCATTAATTGTAGTAATACTTGGGATGCCACATTACAGACAGACAAAGAAAATGTCTTTGAACACGAAACTCATTTTGAATAGTAAATGACATAAAAACTACATACCATGCAGTAACTGCATTTAGGAATAAGTAGAAGTTTTGCAGCCTACAGCACTGTCACTCCAGTGATATGGAACCTTTGTTTCAGGAACAGCTCTAAACTGTTTGCTTAATGAATTCAAATCAGCAACTGCATGCAGCCACAGAGGCAACAGTACCAATGGCAAGTGACACTTCAGAAATGGAAGTCTATAAATTTTAACGACAATGGACTAAAAATGCCAAAATACCCTTAGCTCTCACTGGCTTTTGAAACCGCTGCGTTAATCCCACAAGGCACTCCTTTTCAGTGGGTCTCTGACCTGATCACACTATCAAAGAAAAGATGGAAGAAAAAAGAAATAAAAAAAAGTCCAAACCCACTACTATACCTCTCCGCTCTACAACGCCTTGCTTTCATCATTAAAATTCCTTTGGGTTGCTGAACTATGCAAATGTCTCCAAGAGCTGAGTACTGACGGGATATGAGGTATTCTAGGTTTTTCTTTGCCACTGAGGGCTGCTTTGTTTTAGGCAGTTCATGAGAGGTGAGAACACCTGAAAAACGCTACTATTCCAACTCTCCCCAAGCAGTTTTAACCTTGTATTTAGTAAGGGCTATCCCAACACTTACATAAATCCTCAAAAAGAAATGAAAAGTAGCAACCATGCTGATGAGAAAGGAGATATTTTGAGAGCAGTGAAACATTTCTTGCTGGATGGTCTATACTTAGGAAGGAATTCAATCACTGCCACAGAAAATCCTGTTAATCAAAACCATGTGAATAAGCATTCCGTGATTTGCTGAAGGCCAGCTCAAGGTCCTTACGAATGTAAGGCTTTACTTCTGCAGATACTACGTGCATTTATACGCTGCAAAAAACTTGTGTCTGGCCCCTGTCTCGGAAAGAATATCACCTACTTTCTTGAAAGCTGAATTTCACCCAACTTTGTTGTTGTTGTTGTTTTCAGATCAGGAATAAGTTTTCTGTGCTGCAGATTCACCATGCTAACCCAATGCAAACCTGACATACTTCAAACAAAAGCGTATCTTCCTGTGTTACTAAATCTGTATCTTCTAGTCTTCAAGTTGTTCTGTGCCCTCATTAGAATTACTTATTTCATTCACACTTCTTTCTTTCTTTGCTTCTTTTTTACAAGTCTTCAAACACTTCTCAAGTCTTTTTAGGAATACATCTACATCTTGCTTTTTAATTCCAATTGCTGAGGCAGCATTGAGGTAAGCACAGGGATAGTCATTTGCATGTGACATAAAGCCTTTAAAAGTGTAGTTATTCACTGTTTGTACAGACCCGCAGGGAACAACCCTGAAACAAACAAATAAAATTGTGATTCAGTTAAAGATGCTTCGGACATTTTACGTGATATCCCATGATGAACACATTTATAGAAGTACTATACAGTGTAATATCTAAAAAATTAACGTAAGCAGATTAGAACAGGCATTCTCCAAGTTAGTACCCAAGCACCACACTAAGAGTGACAATAGTAGCAGATCTTGGATTAGCTCAAGTCAGCACGCATATACATGCATATGTCACTTCCCCTCCTCAGTTAAATTATTAAGGTCTTTACTATTAGTATTTACGAAACCCCAGTGTGGGGGAAAAGACATCTACAGCAAACTTTCCTATTCCATAACATGCCCTATCTATCTGACTTGCACTTCCAGTTTGCTGCTCCTTAGGCAACCTGGTGACCCCGAGCTCCCTGGGACCACCATATTGGCAGCAGCCTGAGGGCAGACATCTGCTTGGCATAGGGCACCGCACTCCAAAATGCCTGGGTTCAAGGGATTCAGAGGGTTCAGGATCCCAGCTTCCTCCCACCCTTTTTGCCCAATCCTATGACGTTAATCTCATATTCACACCCTCCTTGCAGCGCATACCTTTTGCCATTGCTTTACCTCTTCCTCACAGTAAGAACCTCTACCGATTACACCCTATTTCTCAGCACTTTTAGTACATATACATTCCCTGATAAATCAAGACCCTAATCCACATCCTTGTTAAAGGAACTATAGCCTTGTAGCTGCAGTTAAAGCCTATACAAGCAGTTAACACCAATCCATTTCTAAGAATTTACTACCTCTATAGAGACATTCCCTGCAGTTCATAAAAGAAACTGCACTCCAACAAAATACCACTAGGATTAGCAGATCCTTCACTGTCCAAACGCTCTGACCACAGGTTATGCAAAAAGCCTGTACGCTGCTGAGGCAGGGAGTCGCTATTCCTACCACTGACATTCAGCACATGCGTAACACTTAAAATCTGTTGAAATGCCAAGTCAAACAGTTTATGTACTGTAAAAGAATTACTTGTTTACATAAAAAAAGGAAAAATCTGAAACCTTTGTATCAGGCAAAGAACTGGAGAGTTTTAATTTCAAAAATTGAACCTCTTGAATCATTTCTGCCAAAGATGGCTGAAATTGCAGGACAAGCCAAGGTTAGGACAGGCAAATTAAAAAGAGCATCTAACTACAGTACGTATAGATTTACTGTCATTCATTTGTGCAGGAAGTGGAGTAATCCAAGCTAATGAAGCATACCTTCTGATGTGGAAACATTCAGCTCTGCTACCAAAAAATGACATTAAGTCTACGGCAGAAGTTAGCATGGCAGCAGTAATATTCAGATTAAGGAACACTGCCAAAACAAATTTTACATCATTCTCTTCTTCTAAAAGGTTGAAACCAAAATAATTAACAATTATTTGGCTTGCATTTCCACATACCGCTGTTTCTAAGAATAAATTCAGCTCCGACTGTCTCAGGTTGTCGATTTTTAAAATTATTTTAAACATGGTTAGTTCTGGGAAGTAGGATTTTCTTCCGTAAGACAAAAAGCTACACGCAGTATTAAAAGCTTTTTCCCCTGACATCCAGCACAACTGTATTTGTGCTGCAACAAACAAAACAAAGATCTCTCCTAAACAGCTTACAACTTAAGATCAGACAACAGCTGGAAACTAAGTGAAACCCAGGGGAATAATGACACCAAATTAAATGGGCATAGATGATCTATTTAGCCTACCAAAGCTAACAAAGGGGACCTCATCGCTAACTCAGGCAGGCAGACATTATTAGTAGGTAACAGTGATGAAGAAGAGTATGTTACTCCCTGACGTGTTATTGTCAGACTGTGATCTGCAATCGTGAGACAACTGGTAAATGTTAAAGGATTTCGTAAAATATATGTTAATATAACCCCCCAAATTTTTCACATTCAAAGCATGCTCACCTTGCTCCAGATACTTGTCTTGTAAAGAGCATAGATCCAAGCTGGGTAACAGCAGCATCGTTATTTTCATCTAGATTCTTCAGTGACATGGCTAAAGTAACAAAAGGTCAGGTTAAAACTACTACAAAGCTTCTTTTTCTCCAAAGTAGAATCACAGAGGACAGGCTGTTTTCCAACAGTAAAAATCTAGTAGAGCACTTGTCTTCAGATACAAAGAAAAAAAGAAATACAAATCCTACATTTCATAATTTTTAGTTTTCTTACTAGCTGTCATAGATTACTTCTTTGGTTAGACTGCATGTAAAGCAGATTCTGCACTGGTAGGCAATATTATTTTTGGTTACAACTAATATCTCGAGTAGGAATTCCATAATCTCTTTTACAACACTGTAAGATGATGGGTAGAATAATTATACCCTAACTTACTGTTAAATCTACTTTTTTAGAAAGTATTACTACATGCTAATGTCTTCTGTCTGCCTTGATTACAATAAACGAGTATACTGGATAGGAGCAACTCTTTAAAAAAAATTAAGGGCCCAAGTCACTACTCTACTTTTATAGTAGGTTACCTTATTGGGTTCAGTGGTTTCATATCAGCCTATGAACAATTTAATGGAGTGTAGTGAACAATGTTTAACATGTAGGAACCGTATGTGAAAGTGTAATATGAATGCACAGTATATTAGAATATTTTTAAAACATAAACCCAACAATTACCTAAGGAAATGGGATTATGTGGTGTGTCTAACAGTCTCTCATTGTGGTTATCCGCCAGCTTCTTCAGCTCACTTGAAAGATAGGAAAACATCTCCTGGAGAAGAAGATGCCATATTTTTGTTATTAGCTATCAAACAGAGAAAATAGTAGCTATTTCACAAAACAGTTAAGTGTCCATTATAGCCTACAGGTGCCTAGCTGATCCTCTTTTCATGATGTCCTGGTTTCAGCTGTGATAGAGTTAATTTTCTTATTAGTAGCTGGTACAGTGCTGTATTTGATTTAGTATGAGAATAATGTTGATAACACACCGACATTTCAGTTGTGGCTGAGTAATGCTTACTCTAAGTCAAGGAACATTCAAGTTTCCCATGCTTTGCCAGTGAGGAGGTGCACAAGAAGCTGGGACAGAGCAGAGCCAGGACAGCCAACGCACACTGACCAAAGGGATATTCCGTACAATGTCATGCTCAGCATGTAAAGCCAGGGGAAGAAGGAAGGGGGGGACATTTGCAGTGATGGCATTTGTCTTCCCAAGTAACTGTTACACATGCTGGAGCCCTGCTCTCCTGGAGATGACTGAAACCCTGCCTGCCGATGGGAAGCGGTGAATGAATTCCTCATTTTGCTTTGCTTGCACACATGGCTTTTGCTTTACCTATTAATCTTTATCTCAACCCATGAGTTTTCTTACTTTTCCAATTCTCTCCCCCATCTCACCCAGGGAGAGTGAGCGAGTAGCTGTGTGGTGCTTAGTTGCCAGCTGGGGTTACACCACCAGACAAGAGTACCAAGTAAGCAGACCAGACAATCCTCTGAAATCATTCTATAAAGGAATAGCTCCATTTCCTGAAGACTGTTCTTCCCCCTTAAGCTGGTACAAAACTCTGTCTGGTCTAATATATTCACTTGGGATATCAGTCATTCTCTCTGCGGCCCTGAAACTGAGGGAGATAAAATCTTGAAAAGATTCCTACCGCACAGCAGGTCTTACCCCACTCCACTCCTGCAAGAGCTTCCCTGCACCCTAGCTCCCTGAGCTCCAGAGAACACAACATTACTACCACAGATGTCAGTGTTATGGCAAATTGCCGCTTTGTTTTCTCTCTATTAATCCATTCAAGACTAAAAGTAGTGCATCTTGTCACCATGCATCTCACAATCACTGCTAGTGCACAGACTTCTTTTTCTGTATGAGAATGGCAATACACAGTCTCTTAAGGAGAAGACTATGAGTACACATTCAAATGCGCCGTTTCACAAAATACATACTCTCCTGAATACTCAGCTCTGTTGTGCAGCCAGTCCCCTTCCTGGGACCAACCTTTCCTCTTCAAGCCTACTAAAAAAATGGAGACATCTGTATTTCTGCTTCACTTAATTAGATAGCACCTTTATTGTGAAAGTGTCATAAAACTGAGATTCATAAATGTTTTGGCTCAGACACAAGTCACACTGCACATAAAAGGCTGCTTCTCTTACTTCATCCATATTTTATTTCCTCTCTCTTTCCCAGTAGTAATCTATGATAATTGCTCATGCTTTTCCTCACTTTAACACCTTCCTTTTCACATACCAGCTCAAAACGCTTATGGACAAAGCGAGAGACCATTCTTCTTATTGTATCCTTTGGCTTCTTTTCCATCCTTTTTAATGCTTGGTCTCTCATACAAACTAGCAAAAAAATACAGATACAAGGTAGTCCTCTTAAAAAATACTAAACACCAGATTTTTCCTCTTTCTGGCCATGAAGAATCTGCTTCAATGTCACTGCATGTTTAAGGATCCTCAATTTCTGGACCTGACAAGTGATTTTTTCATTCTTTAAATAGAGCTGCTTCTTCTGTGTATAGACCAGTATCCTGTTCTGACCTGTGGACTCTTTAACAGATACAAATTATAGTTCATCAACAAAATTGTATTTTTGAGCAGAACTTTCCAAAGGTCTTATGAAACCAAATGAGCTTTGTGGTAGCTAAGTTAGAAGAGTATTACAGCTGCTTTTATTGAGCCACTGCAGTGAACCCAGTCTCACTTCACAAGCAATCAAACAAATACAGCTCCTGACTTTTTCTTTACTCACATTTATAGAATGAAATCAGCCACAGAGGAAAAAAGTACCACCTTACCATCTACAATTTTGGGGGGCATCAATGGTTAATTATCAGAACTTGAAACTTGTGAAAATTCATTCTTATTTTTCAGAAGCACTGGTAAATCAAGTGGTTTTACGGTTTCAATTCATCAGAGTTTATTTACAGCTCTGTCACAGAAATTGAAAAACATCTATGTTTCAAATGTTCAGACACTTCTGCCCTCCTTCTGGTCCCTCACTGAATCTAAACACATTATTCATTTGTTATTTGCTTTCCACAATGAGCATCACCAATGTGCTAGCTGTTCTATTAGTGGTTTTTTTTAATAGAAATCATAAATTAATTTGTGCTCCCTCTGCTGGCTATTTACTTCTACAACTGAAGCAACATATTACAGAAATGTACATAATTACAGAAATGTACATAAATTATGTCTACTATGGAATTGGTGAAATTAGTACTGAGAAAACCTGTACTGCAACAGGAACAAATTCACAACTGATTACTTTTTGTGTGTTGTACCTAGGGAATTCTCTGTTGCATCTCTTACAGTACTTATTATTTAAAGGATGGCAAGTTGGTATAGCCAGTTATCCACTCTATGTATGTATTAAATTAGGCACCGTTCTTCTTCCAAATGAAAATAACTAGAGAGAAACAAGTAAGGAAAAAGCCAGTAACTCTAGAGAAAAAAGCAGATGGGCGTTCTAAATATGGCGAAGAGAAGGTTCCAGGGAGACCTTACAGCACTTAAAGGGGGCACAAGAAAGCTGGAGAGAGACTTTTTACAAGGCCATGTAGTGACAGGACAAGCAGCAGTGGCTTTAAATAGAAAAAGGGTAGATTTAGATTAGATATTAGGAAGAAATTCTTAACTTGGCACTTGTTTAATTACACAACACCATTTAAGATAATGATTACATTGTTAACTATCTTGCCTCCAGCCACTCTGAATATCGTTCTACATATTTCACACAAGGAAAATCCTGCAATATTCCCACACATTTGACAAACTACAGTGTAGCAAACTGACTAGACAAAAAAAAAAAAAAGTAACAAATGTCTTGTAAGAATACTTGATTTTTTTATACTTTAAATATCCAGCATTAAATGGCTTTTCTCTTATTCTTCATTCATAAGCAGAACAGCAATACAAACTCACACTGAACTGTACAAATTATTTATTCCTATCAGAATAGTTGCATCAATGATAAACCATAAAGCATAAACCCAGTATTTTACTGAATTTTAAAAACGAAACAATTTCCTCCCACTCAGTGTGATTTTAAATATTTTAGATACATACTCCATAAGGACATAAAAATAACTCCAGTTAAGCACTCTTAGAAAGTATACAGACAGATGGATACAGACATAAAAGGCTCCATCACGTTCCAAGTAACACAGAAACACATTTAAGTAAACCGGTATTATCTTGATCATTAGATTGTTAAGAAAAGTCTAATGAGGAAATTTGTAACTGCTGAAAACAAAATGAAACCATCACCTCTTCAAAAATACTGTTACAACAATGAGTTAAATGGATTAAATGGACCGTATTTTAAAATAGTTAACGGGTATTAAACCTGATCTGCAGGGACCTGAATGTAGGGTCCTTGCTCTCCATCAGTTCTGAGGTGACAATTGAAGCCTGTTTCCTCTTTATGCTATTACACAATGTAACCACTATATTTGCTACATGTGGCTTGGTTCAGACACTCACATACATAAATGAAAACAGGAAGTTTTAAGTCCTGGGAATGCAGAATATGAGACACAATATAACCTGTACTGAGGAAATCAAAGGAGTCGCTACAAAAACATAATACATGATATTATCATAATATTGTTACATACTATTAACAGTTCTTTAAAAGCAAAGATATTAACAAATTGGACCATGGATCAGCTGTCATCATCTGCATTACAAAAGGACCCAGAATCCCCTACTGAGATCAGAAAACTACTGGCTTAAACACCGCATAAACACATAAAAAGGAATATTGAAAGTTCAGAACAAGTGAGAAAACATTACTGTTGGTGGTCATCTTCCATCCTTTCTCTGGAAACAGAGAATAGGACTGTTGAAAACATTCCTTACTAAGTTTTCATATATGGCCACCATTATTCAAACACTTGGACAGTATCTGTGTGTTAGTCCCGTGCTCTTCTGTCCTCAGATCCACTGCACCATTTTAACCCTTCACATTGTATCATATAATCTCATACTCTTGGACACTGCACACTCCACCACTGCCAGCTTGTCAGAAAACCTCACTCCATGCACATGCTCCTCTCTCATATAATCTCTTCCCTTCCTACATTAAACAGTTCATCTGGGTAAAAGAAAAACGGTAGACTATTTCTTTCCTTGGTTGTGTGAGATTAATCTCAGTAATATTCTGGTTTGAGCTCAAATAACCTGAAGTAACACCCACGTGAATAAGGACAACATAAAAAGAGAAAGCAAAAAAAAAACCCCACACTTGAAGTTTTTTTATAGCTGACTTTTTGTGTGAGTAGGTGCAGCTGCACCGATATAGAAAGGAGTACTCAATGTCACGCTATAAATAGCTCCTGCTGGAAGCCTAATAGCTCTGCCTTTGCTTTCACAGAGCACAGGCAATAAACTATCACTATTACATTTTTACAATTCAAGAACAAACAGATTTAAGCAAAAAAAGGTTTCTACTTCTACAACAAATCCAATAAAAGAAACATATTTATGCCATATATAACTGTGTTTATAGTATATACTCACATTTGAAATAAAAAGACCTGAAGCTGTAAAAATATAATGCTTTATTCACTTTAGAATTCTACTTCCAAGAGAATGACAATTCAAAATATACAGCTATTCATTAAGACATTTTATTTATGAAAGAATTATTATTTATGACTTGGAGAATATTTTTACTGCCCATTATGTATCTGCTACCAGTGTAAATCTAATATAAAACTCAGCTTTGACATGAAAAATTCACTTGAGATTCTTTTGGAGATGAGAGTGAAGAGGGAAAATTACAATTTGCTTTTAATGAAGATACAAACCACACGTGGTAATGCATACAACAGCCCAAAATAAAATGTTAGAAACTGTATTGCAACAGTGGCAAAAGTGGTAACTGCTTTCGGTGTTTCAGAAGCCATGTTTTCACTTTAGCTGCACAGATCACTTCTTAGTCATTGTAAGGCCACTAAGCTGGCCTGGTTTTCTACAGTCTAGCTATTCCTATGGGATCACAATTCCAGTACAGAGCTCCTGGATGTCTCTACAAGCAGCTAGAAACAAGTCACAGCACCCAGCACTATTGCCCTGCCAGGTAATCAGAGACAAGCTGTCAGAAGGAAACAACTGGAATGTGGTTTCTAAATAAAATAATGGGATAATGCAGGATTTAAAAATATTAACAGTACGTAATTCACAGCACTTCCTCACCTAAAACCCTCCACAAAAAGAATCCTCTGTGTTTATACATAGAGATAGCAAAACCAGACCTGTAATATGTTCAGAATTAAGGACAACTCAAGATATACAGGTTCCAACCTTAGACCTCTTGAATGTTTGTGCAATGGCATTGCACTCAACATAAAACATACAGTCTGTGAGAGGCAGAGAAGAAACCTAGCTCTGTATCTAGATAAATACCTTAAATGACAGTATTTTTCCTTTTTGTGGCCATGTGCAGTATTTACAACCTAACCAGAAACTGTGATCCTCCAGAGAATGTGGTACACACACATTAATTAAACACTATCATAGCACAAAGGCACAATAGGGCCAGATGAAGAAGAACAGACACCCCTGGGCTACGCCTCAGTCTCTCATCTCACGCTTTAGTTGTGGAAGCAGTGTGACCATGACAAGATAGCACAGTATTTCTCAGATTAAGCTTTTGTGGGCAAAATTCTACTTATTATACTGACAAAATTAGTCACGCTTTAGAACAATAAATATGAATACTATACAAGATAGTACAGGACCACAGCTTAGCTTTCTGCTTTGGAAAACAACATGGAAATCATGCTTACTCATGAGCACCATTGAGCCAAGAAGTAATTATAACACACTGCCTTCCCAGATTCAGAGCTGTGAGCTCAGAAGAAGTTCAGTGGCTTTCTAGACAGAAACTGCATTTACCACACAAAGCTGTTTCGCAACAAGACTTCGTTAACAGCTCACTTCAAGAAAGTGCTGCTTGCCAAAAAGCTTACCTTCCTCTCTTTCAGTAACTGTTTGTAGCCACTGGCACCTAGAGACAGAAGCGTAATGAGGACATCTAAGGAAGGAGACGCAGATGCTCTTCCTGAAAACAAAACGATATACAGATTAAATTGGCAAAAATAAATTTTATGTGAACGAAAGCTGATAATCAGGTTTTCTACAGTCGCTTTGTATGGATGAAATCAGTCCATGAACTAGTTACCTGGATACATTTTGCTGATCTCCTGAATGAAGGACTCATTGAAGCCAGCAATGATAGCACCACCTACTGGAACCATGAAGTTTTTGTCCAAGCTCTGAACAAAAGCATCTATTCTGCCTACTCGAGCACCCTTCATCAAAAAGGAACAAAACAAAACCAAAAACGTCCACAGCATACATTAGGAAAAAGGAAACACATGACACATCATAATTACACAACAGTACAACTAAAACAAATGTAATTCCTTAAACTCTCTCAGATGCTGTATTTGTGATAAAAATTTTAAAAACAGCATTACCTTTCCTTAGCATAGTTGACTATTATTACCAATGTCTGCTTACATAGTACCTTACAAATTCCTATTTTGCTATGATTTAAAATACTGATTTTAGTTCCTGCAAGTCTAAGCATAGCTTATTTCCAATAACAACCAAAAAGAAAACCCTTGGAACTTAATGGGAATTATACAGTTAAAACCGTAAAACCCAAAAACAGATTTTCACAGTAAAGGGCTACAGGTTAATGCTTCATTAGCAAAGAAGATTTTTCTTGATACATGTATAAATTTGCATTAAAACAAGTGGGCTGTGACAGTACTCTTCCTTACAAGGCTGCTTGCAAAATCAAGATCCAGGTAACTTCCTATAGCAGGTTTCCCCACTTCCCAGAAAACAAAACATCCTCATACCTAGCCACTCAGATATTTGTAAAGGAAAAAATGTAGATTCTAGAGTACATATTCAATTTGAGTAATCCACTACTGTCAACTGCACAAGAAGTATGCAGCATTAAAAAAGTGTATTAAAGACCATACATATTGAAGTATATTTAAATATGTACATGTTAAGGTACTACAAACTAAACCCAAGACATAAAAACAAAGTTAATGCCTATGGCAAAAGAGTGAAAAAAGCGGACCCAACTAAACCACAGTTATTATTTCTATGTTTTAATAGCTTAGTGCATGAGAGATAGGACGAAGCACTCTCAGTTTGTCAGCTTTTTAATGGGAAAATGAATGCCAACAGGATAATTTGATTTAATTGACAGGAGACCACCAGAGGAAAAGCATGACAAATAAAATGGTCTCAAAAGCTCTTTCCTGTGATACCCTTGCAAGGTCTGTTCACACTGTGCTCAGCATGTACATATTCCTAAGTATTCATTAATAACTACTTTCTCACAGGCAATCAATCCATTTTCTATCACAGGAAATACTTTTTTTTAAATAAATGTAAAACAAATCAGAGCTCAAATGTATCCATTTGCATAACCCAAGAACAAACAAACAACAAACCACCAAACAACCCAACCATGCCAAGAAAAAACACAGAAATCAACACAGTAACAGTTCTATTTGTAGCTTTATAGTCTGAAAAGATTATCATTAGATACACTTCATGCAGTAAAACTCAGCAATTCCACAGCCTCCTTCATGTTAGAATTTCACTAAACTTGTGCAAGTTAAATACAATAAACGTGTACTAAGTACATTACAAATAAAGCATATGCCATTTTCTATTTCACATATCACTGCAAGTTTTGTCAAATTCCTTCAGTCTCTCAAGATTTAGAATTGCCAACATGACATTCCCATCCTAATTATTTATCAAGTTGGTCTCTGCTTAGTTAATAATGTAATGTCTTCTTAATTAGGAAAAAAACCCCAACCAGCATATTTTAAATTCATAATAGTTCAGGATCCCCTGCATCCTGTTAAAAAAAATCCCCCTATTCTTTTAATGTGAGCAACAGAGAGAAAAAGGAAATAGTGAAGAAACAGTGCACATACACTGCAATGAACAAAAATGCAAGAATTCTGTTTCATGGGTGATCTTAGATATTAGGCAAGCTCCTCAAACTAAACAGCAAGAGAAATTAAACTTTTTTGAACCTAACACTGAACTTAACCCAGTTTCCTCAGCTGTTCTCTGTATCAACAATATTCTAAGTGAAAAGATTCATGAAGTTTTGCTGTAGAATCCTGTATCTTCAATTGAAAAATCTGTAACTCACATTCTGTTGAAGGCTTAATTCCTATTTAAGTAGGATTCATTATTTCACTTTTAGCCAACAAGTCTAGGAAATATTTTAAGAAAACTTATTAGGGACATTTTTCTGTTATGAAAAACACCTGAACTTAATGAAAACCTAAATAATGTGAGTTCATTACATTAAAATCACATCATAGAAATAACTATTATTTTTAAGTTTTATTTCCCTCTGCTCTGCTCTCTCAGAAAATTGTTCAAATACCAGACATGCATAAGATTAGATGCAAAGCAGTGAAACATCAGATAAAATTTGTTAGTGTTGTCTACAGTCAAAGTTTTACTTATATTTGTTAAAAAAGTTACTATTGGAAATACACAGCTCCTACCTGCTGGATAAGATGCATGCATTTTGAGGACTGAACTCCATATGCATTGTTGACAACATGGGGAATGTCATAATTAGCACAGATCACAGCCAGTTCCTCTAGCCTATGAGCACAGAATTGTTATTTAGAGAAGCATTGATAACTGTAGTTCATGTTACAAATCAGACCATTAAAAGACTGAAATGTCTACAAGGAGGTCAGAGTGAGAAAAGAAACTTTTTTGATTAGTACCTCAAGGCAGTACTTGTCACCTTAAGCTATAAAGGTTAAGGAGAAAATTTTGTTACCTTTTTCATATACTACAAAATGCTGACCTGGGCTGAAATTTTTCATACTTCACTGAAAGTTTTACCTGGAAACCGGTAAACAGCTTCCAAATCATTCTGCTTCAGATATAAAATTTTATTACTTTAGCAATAATTAACAGAGCTTTAGCTATTCACACTTTTTTCCCCTTTCTTCTAATATTCAACCTGAAAATTTCAAACCTGAAAAGTTTCAAGATGTCTGAGAATGAAAAGCATTATGTAACAGGAATTTTTAACGTGCTTCTGTTTATTTCAAAGAACTAATTCAACCCTTTGGCTGATATCTCACTTGCATATTTCAGATAAACCGACGAACAAAAAAGACTCTCCAAAGGAACGGAGAGCCCTAAAATGTCTGAATGTGGAGATCAACAAGTTAGAACTTTGCTCAACTGTTTACTCTTCACTTGCCTTTAGAAATCCCTGAAATCAGTGAGCTCAGCCTGGATTGATTTCTCAGTCAAACTAGAATTGATGTGGGTACATAGACCATTTTGGGTAAGGGCTTTCAGCGTTTTAAATAAACATGTACTTTCTGCCCTTTTTTGAAGCACTCCAATCATGCTTTATTTATTATTTTAATACATATTTTAATAACTCTTGATTTTCCCCAAACTTGTGAATATATTTTAGAAATAAAATATATTTGAAAAAATAAGGTAATACATAATAAAGTGACGATGAAAGTATTAGTATTTAAAAAAAAAATAATCAGGAAACACTAAACCTTCAATGCCTTTTTACCTATCTCCTTCTGTACAGCCTCTCACTGTAATTTACTGACATTCATATAAAATGTGACAATATAAAAACATTTTCCAAGAGGTAACATTCTTTGGCATGCTATTTCTGTTACATTGCCTAGTGTCATTTTGTAAGGCAAAATTCAGCTGCAAACTTAAGATTAAGTTTTCTGAACCTCAGTCCTTAGGAAAACATCATCACCATATTATCCCTAAAGAAATCACAAGTATTTAATGATCAGGAAACACCAGTAGTATAATGTACATATGGATCTTCTACAGTCAAGATATTTGTCAGGAGTTGCACGTCCAGTAATTTTTCACATTTATCAACATCCTGAATCCTGAACTACGTAACGTTAACAGAATAATTCAGGAAACATAACACTACGCAGGGCAAAGTTTTTGCCTCCTGATCTATTGATCTTGATCACTCATTCCTCATCGTCCACAGAGACTCAACAGTTCCCCTCTTACAGGCTTCTTTTCAAGTGCAGGCAGAGAATTTCACCAAACTGGAAACGTAGAGCATGTACATGTATTTGTCTTTTTCACCTCCTGAGATTAAAGGAGCAATAAGCTAGCTTCTACAAGTACTGAAAACAAAAGTCTCTTTATTTTTCCTAAAAATACTGTCCTGAACAATCCAATCCATATTATAACAGAGGATGAGTGTGCTACAGTTTGAAAAGATTATGTGATTATGCAAGGAAAGCAAACAATTATGCATAGCACTTGTCTGCTTCCAGGGCTTAAAATGAACCATTAAAAGTGCTGCTAGTTATATCTGAAAAACACAGCATTAATGTAAGTTTGGCTACTACTCGAGCTCTTAAAAGCCACAAATAGGAATTAAAGGAATGCTTTTCCAATTTATTAATTCTTTCTCTCCTGTTTGTGAAAGTTCATTAAAAGAATTTCTTACAATGCAAATGAAAGTAACAAGATACTGAGTTCTGCTAAGTACATAAACTAACTGAAAAAGGCACTTCTTTTTCCTTTAGTTCTCTTTTTAGATACAGTAGTTTCAGGGACAAGTCACAGCAACAGCAGGTAAAGACTGTCTGAGAATTAATGTCTCTCTGAGGAAGGGGATTTTTATACTAGTGAATTATTCCCATGAAGTTCAATAATACTTCAAAGGAAAGCGATAGGTACAGAGGCATAAACCTCTTACCCTGACCTTTTAACAATCCTAAGCCACTTAAAATTTTAAAACACCACCACAACTGAACAAAGCCTTACAAATGCAAGGTATTTAAAAACAGACATTTAAAATTACAGCCTCCAGAAATGCTGTACAGGATTTTCCTTCCTATAGGAAGATGAATGTTATGGCCTTCAATAGTTGACAGTATCCTTTAAATAGAAAATGCGTTCAAATCCTCCTGTATCTGTGGTATATCATAACACAGTGCCGCTGCCTAATAATTCATCTCTTAGTTGCAGAGGACAAAACAATCGCATGTCAAAAAAAAAGGAAACAGATAAGGAAAAGATTCATTTACCCAAGCTATAAAATAGACCATTCAATTTTGATAGCTGTGATTTAAGTTAGCCAATAAATCTGCAAGTCAACTTCAAGCAATGTTCATAGTACTCTGACAGAATTATATGGTTTTAACTTCCCTCTAGCAACTAGGTTAACTTATCATAAATACAGGGATTTTTTTAAAGGTAGGAAAACAGAGTGAAACGTATCTTTATTTGCCATGTTTCAAAGTCAGTAATGTTTCTTTCCTACACTTACAAATATTCAACTAAATTTTCCACATAACAAAGCAATTAACAAAAAAAGCACACGCTGCAGAGGAACTTTAAACATAAGTCTCTTAAATTTTGTGATAAAAACAGTTGAAGTGGAACAACTGAGACACTAAATTTGAAACCATGTAAAAAAAGACATCTTACTAATATCTCATACTTTAGTGTACTACATATAAGCCCATAAAAATGTACCTGTTCAACTGTAAAACCTAAGGAATTTGCTCTATTTCTTATGAAAATAATTATCAAGAAGCAAGCAGGTTTTGTGAGTAACAAAGGTGCCCATTTTGGACAAACGACTCTGTATACCAAGTACTTTAGGCACCTCTACTCAAACATGTCATTTTCAGGTTAAGAAATGTTTCAAGTATTCCATAACCAAGCTACATGTTGAAATAATGTCACAGATACCCTATTTCCCATCCGTAACTGTAATGCTCACCTCAGCTTCTGCTAGTGCTTGAATGAAATCTTCACAGCAAATACAGGCTTTACACATACGGATACGTAATATTAGGAAAGAATGCAATGTATTTTAAGCTTCTTTTAATGGTGATTTAACAGCTGGAAATTATAAGTAGTAGCATCATGTGATCAGGCAGCAACATGTTCAAACCAAGATAAGTTACAGCAGGGCAAATCGTATGTTATACTTGTACAGCGCATCTGCCCTACATGCTTCCAAGAGTTTCCTTATATCAGTATATTTTAATCAGCCCTATAAACACCAGTATAATACAGGAAAGAGTAAGTCAAGCAAAGATTTTAAATTTAGTTGTAGCTTTTTTTTTTTTAAAACTGTATTAACAGCCTAAGAAAAAATGGCTAGAGGAGAAGAGTAGAAAAGGCAACAGCAATATTAAAATGCAGCATTAGCTATGGAGCTACATTTCCTGCACTATGTTTCTATGAAAGTCTAGTTTTACGATTTCCATGAAATGAAAAGAAAACCACTGCCAAAATGATATTCATTTCACCACAACAGATCATCATGAACCTCACTTACATGACAGAAGAAACGCCTTCTGCATTGTTCTCACTTTTTAAATATACCTTTCTGAAAGTGGAACATTGTTTCGATCTGCCATTTTCCTTAAGCAAGGGGATTAAAGTATCTTTACTAATTACTGGCAGTAGTCAAGCAATTTTAAGGAAACAGACATTCAAAACACGGAGGTTTTGTTTGGGTTTTTGTTTGTTGGTGCTTTTTACAGTAGCAAATAACAAATTTCTTAAAGGTTACTTACCTATCAGGTACCCTTGGAGCAAAGCAAGATGTTGTTGAATGCACACAAAGAATATTTTCAGCACCAAGAGCCTTGATTTTAGCCTCCACTGCTTCTATGTCTGTCCGTAGCTCATCACCTTCTAACACATTTTCTATCACCACAGGCTCAAAACCTGAACAAAAAATGCAAGACCTGAACGTGTATCATCAAATCTCTGACTAATTGCAGGTTTTTAGTTCCAGTATAAATCTGAAAAAAAATAACCTTGCTTCTGTTGTTTTAACAGATTATTTCAGACTTGGATTAAGAACTGCTTTACTGTACAATGTCCATACAGCTAAAAACTACAATAAATTCTTGTTAAATACCGGACTCCAGACAAAAGCCTACCTTACAGTCTTTGCATGCAACAGCAACAGGTGGTCTGGTGAAACATTAGCATACTAAAACAGCCTCTCTAAAAAAGAATGCCAAGAGAGGTAGCAATGCAATAATGATTATTATGAATGGGCTTTCATCATAAAACCTGTGCCTTAATCTATAAACTTCCAAGTGACTTCTTAAAATATAAAAATGTCCGTGTTTGACCTCGTTTTGGAAGTGAACTTTGTCATATCAAAATCAAGCTATTTCCCAAGTCTTTTATTTTTTAAGTTTAAGTTTGTATTTAAGTTGTCCTACAGTGAACCTCATAAGGTTGTTTCTCAAGGACACGTATGACAAACGTTTGAAAAATTATCCCCTTTTTCTAAATGGTGGAATGTTTCCAGTTATGGAATAGGCTGCTCCGGAGAGATGTTGCAAAACCAGAGAAGATCCATCAAAGGGCTACCAAGATGGGCGTGGTATCGCGCACACAGCTTAGAAAGACAGGCTGTAAGAGCCACACTTCTCAAGCCTGAACAGGCTAAGGATAATAGCTAATAGCAGCTCCTAGCTATCTGAGAGGGAGTTACAAAGACAAGAGAGCCAAATGCTCCTTGGCAGGATACAGTAAGAGGCAACGGTAACAAATTTTGGTTTGAGAGGTTCAGAATAAACTGCAAAACCCCCCTTTTTTTCATTCAGAGGATAGCACAGCACTGGAACTGCTATCCAGAGAGGTTGTGGAATCTCCACCCTCAAAGACTGTCAAGATTCAGCTAGACAAAAGCATGGTTGACCTAATGTAGCACTTGAAGAGTTTTCTTTGTCGGGGAGGGAAGCCTGTCATGCTAGTTGCTCAAATTTCTACTTATAAATAAATAACTAAATCAGAAAGGTTCTGTTTACAGAATAAAACACTGGAAACCATATACTCCCTTCCCCAAACAGGTGTGGCACGGCAGCAACATCATGCTAGCTGAAGCAATTATTACTTTCTTGAAAAAACAGAGATGTTCAGTTTACTGAATGAAAGTAAGGACCGGGGGTGGGGAAGTTATTTCCAAAGCAGTGTAACATGGCCACAGCTATGTGAATTATTCCTTTATGGCTCAACACCGCGCCTTAACACTGACATTTAAGGCTCAAACTCTACAGAAGAACTTAAGACTAGAACAATTTATTGACATTGTTAGCCCTAGTCTGGTTTTCGATTAGCGATCTAGAAGACAGAGATTGCATTTAGTAGACAGTTGTTAGATATCTGATGCTGCCTGCTCTTTTTTATTTGATAATTCTTTTAATTAATTTTGTGGTAGACATCTTAACTACTAAATTAAACTACTAAAAAATTAACAGATCAATTATATTTCCTCACAACCTTCTCCATTATAAACATTAATTTCCTTGGCTTGATGTCCTAAATTGAGCATACAATTCCCAAAACACTCCCACTTTTCTTATATACATCTTCTATTTGTTCCGATCTGATACCTTTTAAACACCCCTGCATCTTACCTAGACAGAATCACTGGATTCCTGTGTCCAACTGTTTAGTAACTTTTATCTAATGATTCTTTTATGCAAAGAATAAATGTGTCCTAAGAACTAGGACCAGAATCTATGCCACCACCTGCAGGTATGTGCACTGAGCTGGAAAATTAAGTCTCCCTTACTTGCCCTTCCCTTGATCCTATGCATCTGTCTGTAGCTTCAATGCAGGGTCAGACTCCTACCCTTTGCTTACTTACAGAGTGGTAAACAAGGAAGTCCATTTGAGAGAAATGAAGGTTTGAACTAATAAAGGCATCAAACTAATTTCCTGAGTGAGGTGAGTGACACTGCAGGATTAAAAACAAGTAGGGCAGCTAACACTCCCCATGTTCTAAAAGAAAAGAATGTGCAAACTACACAGCTTGTCACCTTTTGATCACAATTCCTAGGACACATGTGCTTTTTGCTTAAATCTAAGAGAGATTTGAACCATGAGCCTTGGTTTTACATAATTCTCAGGACAGCAAATTAGGCATTTAACTCCAAAAGTGAACTGTAACTTCCTTAGTATTGTGTTCTCTATTGACTATATACACCTCTGTACCAAAACATACGCCTACATTTTACAAGGCATCAGGAAGACAACTCATACTTGTGGTTATGTGTTAGAAATCAGGAGTGTAGAAATAAAGCACTTACAGCTACTATGCATTAGGCCTTTTAAGGATCTTGCCGCAAGCATATGAACTGACCAGGCTGCTAGATGAAGTTTTGTATCTGTTAGAAGAACACACTGTGTAATCAGTCAGCTCCTTCTTACCTGCAGTTATCATTGATTTAAAGCAAGATTTCTGGTCTATACGTGGCCAGATAATGTATTTTGCCTTTGGTCTCTTGTGCCGCAATGTTAAAAAACACAAAGTTAGACTCATGCCAGTTGCCATAGGAACCACAAAACAATTGGTCACTGTCCGGACACCTGCACATAAAAAGCAAGTCAGAAATTAACATGAAGAACCCAAGACATGCCCCACACAAACAAGAGATATTTTCACGTTTACACCTACCAGCCAGCTTTATAATATCCAGAACTACTGAATTAGTAAGTTTGTTCAAAAGGCTAGACCCTGCAGCTTTAGGCTGGACTGCAGAAATATCACCTGACCTTCCAATTCCATGGATCAACCTAAAAAAAAAAAAAAAGGTTGAAAGCATACATCAAGTTTTTTTCACATCCCAAAGCAATAATTCTTGCTGACTGAAGAGAATTTAATTTGATAAACAATTGTGGAAAATGCTGTATCCAATGCAACGTCAGTATCTGCCATAACAAGTTCCATTATAACAAGATATATTCGCATGAAATTGATTTATTTTTTTTTTTAGAAGTAGATTAACAGTGTTCCCAGTATGCAAGTAAAAACTTTGAGAAGACCCATAGTAGCAACACCTTTAGCATCCGGCAAGTTTCCTTTTAAAGGCACCTCAGTACTTCTTGATGTCTGCTGAATCAGCATTACAAATGTCAACACGTTCAGGCACACAACTCCAAGAAAAACAAAAACCTGCTGCCTAC